>NC_092178.1:2547874-2642828 GCF_045791955.1 Oncorhynchus clarkii lewisi
CAGACCATCAAAGTCAGCTATCCAGAGAACAGCTTTTCCTAGACAGACAGACGGTTGTACTGTAAATCTTCCTTTAAGTTGTTCACGTTGTTGTTGTTTCGATTCTGACAGCTCCAAGGTCAGTCCGGTCACTCCTGGTCCTGGAGAAAACAGAAATCCAGCCCGGGTTTTGCAATTAACTCAAGAAATCAGAACAGTAATTAAAAGATTAATTGGTTCGATAAATCATAAAGTGTGATTTAAGTAATTGATATTGAAATGAAGAAACTTGACTTTGGTAAATATGATGATTACAAAGAAAGCCAGGTGGCTGGATTCCATTTCCTGGACTGGCTGACTGACTGGCTGACTGGCTGACTGACTGACTGGTTGACTGACTGACTGACTGGCTGGCTGACTGGTTGACTGACTGACTGGTTGACTGACTGACTGACTGACTGGCTGACTGACTGACTGACTGGTTGACTGACTGACTGGTTGACTGACTGACTGACTGGCTGGCTGACTGGTTGACTGACTGACTGGTTGACTGACTGACTGACTGGCTGGCTGACTGACTGACTGACTGGTTGACTGACTGACTGGTTGACTGACTGACTGGTTGACTGACTGACTGACTGACTGACTGGCTGGCTGACTGACTGGCTGACTGGTTGACTGACTGACTGACTGACTGACTGGTTGACTGACTGGCTGACTGGCTGACTGACTGACTGGCTGACTGACTGACTGGCTGACTGACTGACTGGCTGGCTGACTGACTGGTTGATGGATGGACATGTTACACATTTTACGTACTGCATTTTGTTACCAACCAAATGAAAATAATAACTTTTATTAAGACAAATGTTGCCCATTGCACTACAATTATATGCAATGATTCTGTTCCGTTGCTGCTAGTTACCCCAGCTCCAAAAGCTGTCTCTCCTCTCTCTCTCTCTCTCTCTCATACTGTCTCTCTCTCTCTCTCATACTGTCTCTCCTCTTTCTCTCTCTCCATACTGTCTCTCCTTTCTCTCTCTCCATACTCTCTCCTCTCTCTCTCTCTCTCTCCATACTGTCTCTCCTCTCTCTCTCTCTCTCTCCATACTGTCTCTCCTCTCTCTCTCTCTCCATACTGTCTCTCCTCTCTCTCTCTCTCTCTCCATACTGTCTCTCCTCTCTCTCTCTCTCCATACTGTCTCTCCTCTCTCTCTCTATCTCCATACTGTCTCTCTCTCTCTCTCTCTCTATCTCCATACTGTCTCTCTCTCTCTCTCTCTCTCTCTCTCCATACTGTCTCCTCTCTCTCTCTCTCCATACTGTCTCTCCTCTCTCTCCATACTGTCTCTCCTCTCTCTCTCTCTCTCCATACTGTCTCTCTCTCTCTCTCTCTCTCTCTCTCTCTCTCTCTCTCTCTCTCTCTCTCTCTCTCTCTCTCTCTCTCTCTCTCTCGCTCTCTCGCTCTCTCGCTCTCTCGCTCTCTCTCTCTCTCTCTCTCTCTCCATACTGCCTGTAACCCTGCCTGGTTAATACACAGTACTGGTCCTGATTTTAATACTCTGAAATGATACTACTTATTTACTGTTTCTGTTGAAGCTGGCCAACACACCATACCTTACTACTTATCTACTGCATTTGAATTGCCTTCTCGTCATTGGTGGCAGAATGAGATGCATTTTTAAACCACTTGATGGGAAATCC
This sequence comes from Oncorhynchus clarkii lewisi, assembly GCF_045791955.1. Classification (NCBI taxonomy): domain Eukaryota; kingdom Metazoa; phylum Chordata; class Actinopteri; order Salmoniformes; family Salmonidae; genus Oncorhynchus; species Oncorhynchus clarkii. Next base: position 2,549,558 of record NC_092178.1, read on the forward strand.
CATTCGCATGTTGTTGTCCGTTTTCTAACCGACACCAGGGTTTGTATAGTTTATCTGATTCAGAAAAATACTGTCAATTGTTTTGATCCTTAACTCTCCGGCTCTCCCACCTGTGCTACTAGAATGTAACCCACTTCCTGCTTATTACCTGATTTTAGTTTCCTGTAGCCAGTGAAACCCGGCTAGCTGGTGTTGCAGTAGATGAGAGATCCTGTTGAGGAAAACAATGGGCTCTTGATCTCTTAACTAATGTTGTTCTGAATGTGATGATGAAACAGTGTTACAGTAGTTAATTCAGCAACATTGAAACGGTTTGAATCAGTTGGAAAATTAAATGGGTCTTTTTTTATATAATCATTTATCAATAAAATGAACGGATGTGACTCTTGCTCTCTGTTTCATGATTCTGTTTCCATTCATGATTCTGTTTCCATTCATGATTTTGTTTCCATTCATGATTTTGTTTCCATTCATGATTTTGTTTCCATTCATGATTTTGTTTCCATTCATGATTCTGTTTCCATTCATGATTCTGTTTCCATTCATGATTTTGTTTCCATTCATGATTTTGTTTCCATTCATGATTTTGTTTCCATTCATGATTTTGTTTCCATTCATGATTTTGTTTCCATTCATGATTTTGTTTCCATTCATGATTTTGTTTCCATTCATGATTCTGTTTCCATTCATGATTTTGTTTCCATTCATGATTTTGTTTCCATTCATGATTTTGTTTCCATTCATGATTTTGTTTCCATTCATGATTCTGTTTCCATTCATGATTCTGTTTCCATTCATGATTTTGTTTCCATTCATGATTTTGTTTCCATTCATGATTTTGCTGATTTTCAGATCAACAGAAGTTTTTTTTTTGCAATGTCGCATGTCAACCATTGATCTAAGATCTATTGATCTATTGATCTATTGATCTCTCTATATGTGAAGGGCATCGGCCATGAAAGACCATGTTCTCCATATGGACATAAATTACACTGTATACAGTTGAAGGTTGGAGTCATTAAAAGTCATTAAAACTCGTTTTTCAACCACTCCACAAATTTCTTGTTAACAAACTAGAGATTTGGCAAGTCGGTTAGGACTTCTACTTTGTGCAGGACACAAGTCATTTTTACAACAATTGTTTACAGACAGATTATTTCACCTATAACTCACTATCACAATTTCAGTGGGTCAGAAGTTCACATACACTAAGTTGACTGTGCCTTTAAACAGCTTGGAATATTCCAGGAATGATATCATGGCTTTAGAAGCTTCTGATAGGCTAATTGACATAATTTGAGTCCATTGGAGGTGTACATGTGGATGTATTTCAAGGTCTAACTTCAAACTCAGTGCCTCTTTGCTTGACATCATGGGAAAATCAAAAGAAATCAGCCAAAACCTCAGAAAACAATTGTAGACCTCCACAAGTCTGGTTCATCCTTGGGAGCAATCCAAACACCTGAAGGTACCACATTCATCTGTACAAACAATAGAACGCGAGTATAAACACCATGGGACGACACAGCCGTCATTCCGCTCAGGAAGGAGACGCGTTCTGTCTCCTAGAGATGAACGTACTTTGGTGCGAAAAGTGCAAATCAATCACAGAACAACAGCAAAGGAGCTTGTGAAGATGCTGGAGGAAACAGGTACAAAAGTATCTATATCCACAGTAAAACGAGTCCTCTATCGACATAACCTGAAAGGCTGCTCAGCAAGGAAGAAGCCACTGCTCCAAAACCGCCATAAAAAAGCCAGACTACGGTTTGCAACTGCACAAGGGGACAAAGATCATACTTTTTGGAGAAATGTCCTCTGGTCTGATGAAACAAAAATAGAGCTGTTTGGCCATAATGACCATCGTTATGTCAGGAGGAAAAGGGGGAGGTTTGCAAGCCGAAGAACACCATCCCAACTGTGAAGCACGGGGGTGGCAGCATCATGTTGTGGGGGTGCTTTGCTGCAGGAGGGACTGGTGCACTTCACAAAATAGATAGCATCATGAGGGAGGAAAATTATCTGGATATATTGAAGCAACATCTCAAGACATCAGTCAGGAAGTTAAACCTTGGCCGCAAATGGGTCTTCCAAATGGACAATGACCCCAAGCATACTTCCAAAGTTGTGGCAAAATGGCTTAAGGACAACAAAGTCAAGTGAGGAGTCACCATCACAAAGCCCTGACCTCAATCCTATAGATAATTTGTGAGCAGAACTGAAAAAGTGTGTGTAAGCAAGGAGGCCTAGAAACCTGACTGAGTTACACCAGCTCTGTCAGGGGGAATGGGCAAAAATCACCCAACGTATTGTGGGAAGCTTGTGGAAGGCTACCAGAAACATTTGACCCAAGTTAAACAATTTAAAGGCAATGCTACCAAATACTAATTGAGTGTATGTAAACTTCTGACCCACTGGGGATGTGATTAAATAAATAAAAGCTGAAATAAATAATTTTCTCTACTATTATTCTGACATTTCACAATCTTAAAATAAAGTGGTGTTCCTAACTGACATAAGACAGGGCATTTTTACTATGATTAAATGTCAGGAAATGTGAAAAATTGAGTTTAAATGTATTTGGCTGAGGTGTATGTTAACTTCCGACTTCAAATGGCACCCTATTCTGTTTTATGGGCCCTAGTTCAAATGTAGTGTGTATCCTATTGCACAATACAACTCTCCTATGGTCTTCTATGGTAGGTAGAAATATACCCCAACTGACTGCATCCCAATCTCCAGACAGCAAGACTGGATCCCACCTCCAGACAGCAAGACTGGATCCCACCTCTAGAGAGCAAGACTGGATCCCATCTCCAGACAGCAAGACTGGATCCCACCTCTAGAGAGCAAGACTGGATCCCACCTCTAGACAGCAAGACTGGATCCTACCTCCAGACAGCAAGACTGGATTCCACCTCCAGACAGCAAGACTGGATCCCACCTCCAGACAGCAAGACTGGATCCCACCTCCAGACAGCAAGACTGGATCCCACCTCCAGACAGCAAGACTGGATCCCACCTCCAGACAGCAAGACTGGATCCCACCTCCAGACAGCAAGACTGGATCCCACCTCCAGACGGCAAGACTGGATCCCACCTCTAGACGGCAAGACTGGATCCCACCTCCAGACAGCAAGACTGGATCCCACCTCTAGACAGCAAGACTGGATCCTACCTCCAGACAGCAAGACTGGATTCCACCTCCAGACAGCAAGACTGGATCCCACCTCCAGACAGCAAGACTGGATCCCACCTCCAGACAGCAAGACTGGATCCCACCTCCAGACAGCAAGACTGGATCCCACCTCTAGACAGCAAGACTGGATCCCACCTCCAGACAGCAAGACTGGATCCTACCTCCAGACAGCAAGACTGGATCCTACCTCCAGACAGCAAGACTGGATCCCACCTCCAGACAGCAAGACTGGATCCTACCTCCAGACAGCAAGACTGGATCCTACCTCCAGACAGCAAGACTGGATTCCACCTCCAGACAGCAAGACTGGATCCCACCTCCAGACAGCAAGACTGGATCCCACCTCCAGACAGCATGACTGGATCCCACCTCCAGACAGCAAGACTGGATCCCACCTCCAGACAGCAAGACTGGATCCCACCTCCAGACAGCAAGACTGGATCCCACCTCCAGACGGCAAGACTGGATCCCACCTCTAGACAGCAAGACTGGATCCCACCTCCAGACAGCAAGACTGGATCCCACCTCTAGACAGCAAGACTGGATCCTACCTCCAGACAGCAAGACTGGATTCCACCTCCAGACAGCAAGACTGGATCCCACCTCCAGACAGCAAGACTGGATCCCACCTCCAGACAGCAAGACTGGATCCCACCTCCAGACAGCAAGACTGGATCCCACCTCTAGACAGCAAGACTGGATCCCACCTCTAGACAGCAAGACTGGATCCCACCTCCAGACAGCAAGACTGGATCCTACCTCCAGACAGCAAGACTGGATCCTACCTCCAGACAGCAAGACTGGATCCCACCTCCAGACAGCAAGACTGGATCCTACCTCCAGACAGCAAGACTGGATCCTACCTCCAGACAGCAAGACTGGATTCCACCTCCAGACAGCAAGACTGGATCCCACCTCCAGACAGCAAGACTGGATCCCACCTCCAGACAGCATGACTGGATCCCACCTCTAGACAGCAAGACTGGATCCCAATATCAGACAGCAAGACTGGATCCTACCTCCAGACAGCAAGACTGGATCCCACCTCTAGACAGCAAGACTGGATTCCACCTCCAGACAGCAAGACTGGATCCCACCTCCAGACAGCAAGACTGGATCCTACCTCCAGACCACAAGACTGGATCCCACCTCCAGACAGCAAGACTGGATCCCACCTCCAGACAGCAAGACTGGATCCCAATATCAGACAGCAATATTATTATGATTGTATTTTCCAGTGCCCACCAGGTGGCAGTGTGTGATGTGGTGTTGTATTTCCAGTGCCCACCAGGTGGCAGTGTGTGATGTGGGTGTTGTATTATATCTCCCTCTTCATTCAAAGACTCAATCATTTTGATGCTGCATGTATTGCCAGTATACATTGATTTAATTATGTCATGTTTTACCCCCTACACCACTTTCAATAACTTTGTAGAACAGTCCTGTATGCCAAATAAAATCAAATGCTGTCGATAAAGCAAGAGTGCATTTTGGTAATGTTGTAGTGTGTAAATATGATTGATCGTGCTATGTATTGGTATAAATCCAATCTTGCTTTTAATCAAGACATTGTGCTTATTAAGGAAGTTTATAACTCTTACAATTAAATTTTAAAAAACACCTATTTTTTCGAGGTATCCAATTGGTAGTTACAGTCTTGTCCCATCGCTGCAACTCTCCTACGGTCTAGGGGGAGAGGTGACAGACGAGAACCATGTATCCTCTGAAACACGACCCTGCCAAGCCGCACTGCTTCTTGACACACTGCTCTCTTAACCCGGAAGCTAGACGCACCAAGGAAACGGAGGAAACACCATCCAACTGACGACCGGAGTCAGCTTGCAGTCACCCGGCCACCCACAGGGAGTTACTAGAGCTCGATGGGAAATCTCGGTCGGCCAAACCCTCCCCTAACGCGGACGACGCTGGGCCAATTGTGGGCCGCCTCATGGGTCTCCTAGTTAAGGCCGGCTGTAACACAACCTGTTATCGAACGCGGCACTGTAGTGATGCCTCAAACACTGCGATGCCTTAGACCGCTACGCCACTCGGGAAGCCCACTCTTATAATACTGCAGAAAATATTCCCCAGGTTACTGTTCACACTAATGCCTCTGTAATTGTTATGGTCAAATTTGTCTCCGTTCTTAAAGATTGGGGTTATTGAGTCCTTGATTCCAGATGTCAGGGAAATAACCTACACTCAGGATCAGTTTTCATATAGCCAATTGAAATGTTGCGCTAGTGAATGTGAGCATCTCATTATAGGATGTCATCAGGTCCGCATGCTTGAAGTTTCTTATATGGTCAGTAATTGGGGAGTCCAATGAATGTTGATCGTCTATTAATTCTTGTTTGGATTTTCTATTTTTGTTGTTGTTTTTTTATTTTTGTTGTTGCCAGAAGTTGTGTTTCCGTACTCCTTGGTGTCTGTTGCTTGCACTATACTGGGCTTGTTAGTTCTGAGAGTTTTTAAAGTCTCACAGTAATGAAGGCGTAATTCACCATTATTTGGGTTTCTGTACTTTTGGTTTGCTGTGTTTTTCCTGATAATTTTACAATCAGTTGTCATCTTTAGTTTTTCAGGTTTGTTTTTTGTCCATTTTAGTTGTGCTTCTTTTGCTATTTGTCTGAAGATGTTGATGTGTTTTACTGCTAGGTTGATGCCTTCTTTTCTGTGAGTGGATGAACTCAGAGTGCATTCAGAAAGTATTTAGACCCCTTGACTTTTTCACACATTTTTGTTACATTATAACCTTATTCTAAAAGGGATTAAATAAATAAAAAATCCTCGTCAATCTACACACAATACCCTATAATGACATCACAATACCCCATAATGACATCACAATGCCCCATAATGACATCACAATACCCTATAATGACATCACAATACCCCATAATGACATCACAATGCCCCACAATGACGTCACAATACCCTATAATGACATCACAATACCCTATCACAATACCCTATAATGACATCACAATACCCTATAATGCATCACAATACCCTATAATGCATCACAATGCCCTATAATGACATCACAATACCCCATAATGACATCCCAATACCCCATAATGACAAAGCGAAAAAGGTTTGAAGATATGTTTTCTAATTTATAAAAAATAAACAACAGAAAAACCTTATTTACATAAGTATTCAGACCCTTTGCTATGAGACTGTAAATTGAGCTCAGGTGCATCCTGTATCCATTGATCATCCTTGAGATGTTTCTATAACTTGATTGGAGTCCACCTGTGGTAAATTTAATTGATTGGACATGATTTGGAAAGGCACACACCTGTCTATAGATGGTCCCATAGTTGACAGTGCATCTCAGAGCAAAAAACCAAGCTATGAGGTTGAAGGAATTGTCCGTAGAGCTCCGAGACAGGATTGTGTCGAGGCACAGATCTGGGGAAGGGTAACAAAAAATGTCTGCAGCATTGAAAAGTCCCCAAGAACACAGTGGCCTCAATCTTTCTTAAATGGAGAAGTTTGGAACCACCAAGACTCTTCCTAGAGCTGGCCGCCGACCTAACTGAGCAATCTGGGGAGAAGGGCCTTGGTCAGGGAGGTGACCAAGCACCCGATGGTCACTCTGACAGAGGTCCAGAGTTCCTCTGTGGAGATGGGAGAACCTTCCAGAAGGGCAACCATCTCTGCAGCACTCCACCAATCAGGCCTTTATGGTAGAGTGACCAGACGGAAGCCACTCCTCAGGAAAAGGCACATGAAAGTCCGCTTGAGGCGCCAAAAAGGCTAAGATTCTCTTGTCTGATGAAACCAAGACTCTTTGGCCTGAATGCCAAGCATCATGTCTGGAGGAAACTTGGCACCATCCCTACGGTGAATCATGGTGGTGGCAGCATCATGCTGTGGGGATGTTTTTCAGCGGTAGGGACTGGGAGACTAGTCAGGATGGAGGGAAAGATGAACAGAGTAAAGTACAGAGAGATCCTTGATGAAAACCTGCTCCAGAGCTCTCGGGACCTCAAACACCTTCCAACAGGACAACGACCCTAAACACACAGCTAAGACAACACAGGAGTGGCTTCAGGACAAGTCTCTGAATGTCTTTGAGTGGCCCAGCCAGAGCCTGGACTTGAACCCGATTGAACATCTCAGAAGAGACCTGAAAATAGCTGTCCAGCGATGCTCCCCATCAAACCTAACAGGGCTTGAGAGGATCTGCAGAGCTTGTAGAGTCGTACCCAACATGACTCGAGGTTGTAATTGCTGCCAAAGGTGCTTCAACAAAGTACTGAGTAAAGGGTCTGAATACTTATGTAAAGGTGATATTAAAAATAATTATAATTATTAGACGTTTGCTTAATTTTCTAAAAACCTTTTTTTACTTTGTCATTATGGGGTATTGTGTGTAAATTGATGAAGAATTTTTTAAATTTTTTTAAATACATTTTAGAATAAGGCTGTAACGTAACAAAATGTGGAAAAAGTCAAGGGGTCTGAATACTTTCTGAATGCTCTGTACATGTAAACCAGTTCCCATACATTACTGGGTGAACAACATGCCAAGCAGTCAAATGCACTTGGTATTAACCCCATGGCTGGTGTCTTGGGAACTTGCTCCTTAAGGGCCGGTTTCTCAGACACAGGTAAAGCCTCTAAAATGGCCAGTGTTATCTCCTACAGCAACCCATGTGTAGCCTAGACACATTGTGGGCTATATATTACAGTAACATCTAGATAATTACATTAGCCATATTGTCACAATTAGGATATTTCATTTGTTTATGTTATTCTTTAAAAAAAATGTAAAAAAAGGTATCCAACAGTGCTTTGGTTCCGACATCAAGCTGCAGTTGTTGAGGACAGAGAGGAAGACGGAGAGAGAGGCCCAACTCGGCGGAAAATCTGTCTTCTTCCAGCAGGTGGCGGATTTTCGTTGTTTCGTACACCAAGCAAGGAGTTTTTGTATGGAGGTTAATGAGAGAATGTCGAATTTGGTCGACATAAAATGAATGGCTTATTTGCTACGTGAGTTTTATTTGCTCAAATATAAGTGTCGTAATGATTAATTTGTAATGAGTGTACTGATATAAGTAGGACATCCCGGCAATTTTGAGAAAAACATTTATATCGGAGTTGCTTCGAGATGTTCATGCATATTCATGGTTGTGAGGCTACAGCAAAGCATCTCCACTGAATACAGGCAGTTGACGTCAACACCCCTCATCGAATATTCAAAGGGAATTACAATAATGACATGTACCAAATAATGCGTGCAGAGCAGAATTAGGAAGATACCGGATAATTATCCAAATCCCGAAAATAGCCGTTAAATTCTACAACCACCGAAAAGGAAGCGATTCTCAAACCTTCCGTAACAAAGCCATCACCTACAGAGAGATGAACCTGGAGAAGAGTCCCCTAAGCAAGCTGGTCCTGGGGCTCTGTTCACAAACACAAACACACCCTACAGAGCCCCAGGACAACAACACAATTAGACCCAATCAAATCATGAGAAAACAAAAAGATAATTACTTGACACATTGGGTTTAAAGGGTTTAAAGTAGTGGAATGACCTGATGGCCTTTAATGAGGGCTAGTTGGTAGAGTAATTCAAATATGTCTTTTTTTTATTTAACTTTTTTCTCGCTTCCCCTTTCCCATTTTGTATCACAAAGTGTAATTGATCTATACTATAAACTGCTGCTCCAGTTTCAACTGTTCTGCCTTATTATTATTGGACCATGCTGGTCATTTATGAACATTTGAACATCTTGGCCATGTTCTGTTATAATCTCCACCCGGCACAGCCAGAAGAGGACTGGCCACCCCTCGGAGCCTGGTTCCTCTCTAGGTTTCTTCCTAGGTTTTGGCCTTTCTAGGGAGTTTTTCCTAGCCACCGTGCTTCTACACCTGCATTGCTTGCTGTTTGGGGTTTTAGGCTGGGTTTCTGTACAGCACTTTGAGATATCAGCTGATGTACGAAGGGCTATATAAATACATTTGATTTGATTTGAGTTAGGGGGGCGCAAATGCAACATATTGGATGCCAACAGCTGTCAAACTTTACCAAAGAGGATGTGTATCTTGTTAGTATAGAGTACCACAGTATGAGTCATAATTCCCATAAAACCTAGTGGTCAAACAAGGAAATGGTTCCAATCATTTTTTCCCCAAAAGGGATTTTAGAAACATTTAAAATAAGGGCTGTGTTTGAGGCTATCATAAAGAAGTACAAATGCCTTGATGATCTGGACCAGACTGCCGAATCGAGGCAAAGGTAAGAATCTCCGGATTAACTATCTAATGTTATGATTAAATTGGCAACATTTTCTTTAAATGGTCAATTCTGTGAACTGTCTTGTGCAAGTTTTAAATGGTCATTGTAAATAACAATTTGTTCTTGTACTGACTTACTTAAATAAAGGTGGAACACCGATTGGAACCATTTCCCTGTTTGATTGGGTTTCAGTGTATTATAACTCGCACTGTGGTAGTCTATATCCATACTGTTTGGTTGGTGGGTTTAGTGTGTACAGAGAGAGTCTGGTGGGTTTAGTGTGTACAGAGAGAGTCTGGTGGGTTTAGTGTGTACAGAGAGAGTCTGGTGGGTTTAGTGTGTACAGAGAGAGAGAGTCTGGTGGGTTTAGTGTGTACAGAGAGAGAGAGAGAGTCTGGTGGGTTTAGTGTGTACAGAGAGAGAGAGAGTCTGGTGGGTTTAGTGTGTACAGAGAGAGAGAGTCTGGTGGGTTTAGTGTGTACAGAGAGAGTCTGGTGGGTTTAGTGTGTACAGAGAGAGAGAGAGTCTGGTGGGTTTAGTGTGTACAGAGAGAGAGAGTCTGGTGGGTTTAGTGTGTACAGAGAGAGAGAGAGAGAGAGAGAGAGTCTAGTGGGTTTAGTGTGTACAGAGAGAGAGAGTCTGGTGGGTTTAGTGTGTACAGAGAGAGTCTGGTGGGTTTAGTGTGTACAGAGAGAGAGAGAGTCTGGTGGGTTTAGTGTGTACAGAGAGAGAGAGTCTGGTGGGTTTAGTGTGTACAGAGAGAGAGAGAGAGAGAGAGAGAGTCTAGTGGGTTTAGTGTGTACAGAGAGAGAGAGTCTAGTGGGTTTAGTGTGTACAGAGAGAGAGAGTCTAGTGGGTAGAGAGAGAGAGAGAGAGAGAGAGAGAGAGAGAGAGAGAGAGAGAGAGAGAGAGAGAGAGAGAGAGAGAGAGAGAGAGAGAGAGAGAGAGAGAGAGAGAGAGAGAGAGAGAGAGAGAGAGAGAGAGAGAGAGAGAGAGAGAGAGCGAGAGCGAGTCAGGTGGGTTTATTCCGCTGTGGTTCATAGGCCAGAACGGTAGTAGTCACATGATCTGGTACTTGGCATTATGGGAAACAACCAGAGCAGTGGCTGGTGGATGAATAGCGTTCAACGTCAACACCATTTACTGTTGTGGGCTGAACAAGTAATAAGACGCAGCTGGCTATCAGCCGGACTTAGACAACACGGCTATCACTGTGCACCAGAAAGACAAGGTCCATGTCCGGTGACTCTGCCGGTTGGGACGGGTTTCTAGGACTTTACACAGACAGCAGCTGACCGACTCGGTGGAGTAGCAACTCGCTGCTTTTACGATCAAATAGGACAGACGACTCGCAAAAGTTGGGAGTCTTGCACGGATTTATCTTTGGACCGTTTTCGTATCGATACGAATAGTTGGCTTGATCAGCCGTTTTTTTTAGCAATACCGTGACTTTCTGGTTTGTTGTCGTCGTTTTGCCTCCGTTCTCCAGATTAACGGCGACCGATGCTTTTCAACGCATTGATTGTTTCATTTACGTTCGCCTTCGATTCGAAGCGATGTGGAAACGTTTTTCATAAATCATTGGACTGGCATGTCTCCCAATTTGGTGGATCCAAGATCAAGAACTGTCAGACTGGACGGTCATTCTTATGACGGCAACCCAGAGGGAAGAATTTCCTTCTGAAGCCATTGGAAACAGTTCTCCTCTATGCTGAAGAATAGACATGTGTCCCCAACACAGAAACCATCGATAACCTTCCTCACTGTCAGCACGTCACCCTAATTACCTTTCTCAGTTGTCACTGTTTATGATCAGGCGTCGTCGTTTCTACAAGATAAACGGTCATATTCAAGTTCACACCGCTCCATCTTAAATCTGGGCACAACCAGTCAGCGTGACTGTCCGTCTTCCTGAGACTCCGCTGTCGGGCCACCATGTGGGGCGCAGGGTCGCCACCATCCCTGCAGGTCGTCCTAAAGGTCCTTAAACGCGCTGCGGTCAAAGGACAGATCCAGCTGAACCGTTGGCTCCAGAGATCCTCCCCGGACGAGTGCGATAAAATGGACCTCTTGATATGCAACGCCTTTGACGAGAGAGGAGGCGCCGTCGGCAAGTCTGATGGAGACCCGGAGAGCATCGTTGACACTGGCGTGTCATTCACCGGTGGCGCCACCAACGGGGAGTTCAGACACCCGTGTTGTATTACCACGTGTTGCTTCAAGAGTGCCCTCCTGGCATGCATTCTGACAGCTGTGTGCTTCTCCTCCGTGGCTCTAGTCCGACAGTACCTCAAGGACCTTCTTCTCTGGGTGGAGAGCTTGGACAGCCTGGTTGGAGCCTTGCTGTTCATAGTGGGTCTGATCGTTGTGTCCTTCCCATTCGGCTGGGGGTACATCGTACTGAACGTGGCTGCCGGATACCTCTACGGCTTCGTGCTGGGTATGGGACTGGTGATGGTGGGGGTGCTCATAGGTACCTTCGTGGCTCACCTGGTGTGTAAGAGACTGTTGACGGACTGGGTGGTCAACAAGGTGGGGAACTCTGAACAGCTCAGTGCTGTAATTCGGGTGGTGGAGGGGGGAAGTGGACTCAAAGTGGTGGCCTTAGCGAGACTCACGCCCATTCCCTTTGGACTCCAGAATGCAGTGTTCTCAGTGAGTATGGTTGAAAATCTTGCAAGTACAGTTGCTGATGGTATCTTTGGTCCTTTCTCCATTGTCTGTGCAGGTGAGAAACGGGAACCAGAACGTGCTTCCCAAATGGAACCCTATTCCCTATATAGTGCACTACTTTAGGCCAGAGCCCTATGGAACCCTATTCCCTATATAGTGCACTACTTTAGACCAGAGCCCTATAGAACCCTATTCCCTAAATAGTGCACTACTTTAGACCAGAACCCTATGGAACCCTATTCCCTAAATAGTGCACTACTTTAGACCAGAGCCTATATAGTAGGGCTGCACAATTAATTGCATTCGTAATTTAAATATTGACATGTGCAATATCCATATTGCTATGTTTGTTTTTTCTAGTTTACTCTTTGTCCTCTCTCTCCCTCTAACAGCTGCTTCTCACACACACACCCTGTCACTCAAGTAGCTCCTCTGTTAGGTCAGGGCTCCTCCGTTAGGTCAGGGCTCCTCCGTTAGGTCCTGCTTCCTCTGTTAGGTCAGGGCTCCTCTGTTAGGTCAGGGCTCCTCTGTTAGGTCAGGGCTCCTCTTAGGTCAGGGCTCCTCTGTTAGGTCAGGGCCCCTCTGTTAGGTCAGGGCCCCTCTGTTAGGTCAGGGCCCCTCTGTTAGGTCAGGGCCCCTCTGTTAGGTCAGGGCTCCTCTGTTAGGTCAGGGCTCCTCTGTTAGGTCCGGGCTCCTCTGTTAGGTCCGGGCTCCTCTGTTAGGTCCGGGCTCCTCTGTTAGGTCCGGGCTCCTCTGTTAGGTCCGGGCTCCTCTGTTAGGTCCGGGCTCCTCTGTTAGGTCCGGGCTCCTCTGTTAGGTCAGGGCTCCTCTGTTAGGTCAGGGCTCCTCTGTTAGGTCAGGGCTCCTCTGTTAGGTCCGGGCTCCTCCGTTAGGTCCGGGCTCCTCCGTTAGGTCCGGGCTCCTCCGTTAGGTCAGGGCTCCTCCGTTAGGTCAGGGCTCCTCCGTTAGGTCAGGGCTCCTCCGTTAGGTCAGGGCTCCTCCGTTAGGTCAGGGCTCCTCCGTTAGGTCAGGGCTCCTCCGTTAGGTCAGGGCTCCTCTGTTAGGTCTGGGCTCCTCTGTTAGGTCTGGGCTCCTCTAAGTATAAAATCATCAATAGATTATTATTTTTTTCCCCCATATCTTTCAGCTGTCAACATGTTGCATTATAAAGGGAATAAGGTGTCATTTGGAACAGACAGCATCTGTAAGGGTGGTCGACCTTGTTCCTGGAGAGCCTGGTGGATGTGCAGGCCTTTGTTTTAGCTCCAACATACTTTAAAGATTCAGCTAAAGTAGCCTAGGTCCTGACGAGAAGCTGATTTGCAGTATCAGGTGTGTTCGAACAGGGCTGGAACACAAGCTTGCACACTTAGGAGAACAAGGCCTAGCGTTCCAAGGAGAACAGGGCCGAGTGTCCCAAGGAGAACAGGGCCTAGCGTTCCAAGGAGAACAGGGCCGAGTGTTCCAAGGAGAACAGGGCCTAGCGTTCCAAGGAGAACAGGGCCTAGCGTTCCAAGGAGAACAGGGCCTAGCGTTTCAAGGAGAACAGGGCCTAGCGTTCCAAGGAGAACCGGGCCGAGTGTTCCAAGGAGAACCGGGCCGAGTGTTCCAAGGAGAACCGGGCCGAGTGTTCCAAGGAGAACAGGGCCGAGTGTTCCAAGGAGAACAGGGCCGAGTGTTCCAAGGAGAACAGGGCCTAGCGTTCCAAGGAGAACAAGGCCTAGCGTTCCCAAAGCTACCCACTGGGGCTGTGCAGAATACTGTGACACAATAAGTAATGGATATGGAGAAATATGACTATGTCAAGTATGTTCTTTTATATTATCTGTGATCTGAAAAAATTCATTTCCAGCTGCCAGCACACATCTCTCCTTCACTCAAACAGTGTGAAGCGCTGTGTTCTCTAAATAACTATTGGCTACTTCTTCTGTCTGCAAAGAGACGGGCGGGGTATCGGTTGAAACCGGTGCAAAGATTGGATTAGAACAAGCCACTGCTCCTGCTGCTCTCAGACACACAGGCACTGCTGTTTCAGTCACTCGTCTCAGGGCACGAGTCTCCCTTTCTCCAAACGTCATGTATGAATCAGAATTCACAGCTAGTTGTTGTTTAATCTAGTTATTTCCTGTCTTGTCTGAGGCCGTATGGTTGTTTTAGTCCCTCTACCTGGTGGTGTTTAGTACGTCTACCTGGTGTTGTTTACTACGTCTACCTGGTGGTGTTTACTACGTCTACCTGGTGGTGTTTACTACGTCTACCTGGTGTTGTTTACTACGTCTACCTGGTGTTGTTTACTACGTCTACCTGGTGTTGTTTACTACGTCTACCTGGTGTTGTTTACTACGTCTACCTGGTGGTGTTTACTACGTCTACCTGGTGTTGTTTTAGTCCGTCTACCTGGTGTTGTTTTAGTCCGTCTACCTGGTGTTGTTTACTACGTCTACCTGGTGTTGTTTACTACGTCTACCTGGTGTTGTTTACTACGTCTACCTGGTGGTGTTTACTACGTCTACCTGGTGTTGTTTACTACGTCTACCTGGTGGTGTTTACTACGTCTACCTGGTGTTGTTTACTACGTCTACCTGGTGTTGTTTAGTCTGTCTACCTGTTGTTGTTTACTACGTCTACCTGGTGTTGTTTAGTCTGTCTACCTGGTGTTGTTTACTACGTCTACCTGGTGGTGTTTACTACGTCTACCTGGTGGTGTTTACTACGTCTACCTGGTGGTGTTTACTACGTCTACCTGGTGGTGTTTACTACGTCTACCTGGTGGTGTTTACTACGTCTACCTGGTGGTGTTTACTACGTCTACCTGGTGTTGTTTACTACGTCTACCTGGTGTTGTTTACTACGTCTACCTGGTGGTGTTTACTACGTCTACCTGGTGGTGTTTACTACGTCTACCTGGTGGTGTTTAGTACGTCTACCTGGTGTTGTTTAGTACGTCTACCTGGTGGTGTTTAGTACGTCTACCTGGTGGTGTTTACTACGTCTACCTGGTGGTGTTTACTACGTCTACCTGGTGGTGTTTACTACGTCTACCTGGTGTTGTTTAGTACGTCTACCTGGTGTTGTTTAGTACGTCTACCTGGTGGTGTTTACTACGTCTACCTGGTGGTGTTTACTACGTCTACCTGGTGTTGTTTAGTACGTCTACCTGGTGGTGTTTAGTACGTCTACCTGGTGTTGTTTAGTACGTCTACCTGGTGGTGTTTAGTACGTCTACCTGGTGTTGTTTACTACGTCTACCTGGTGTTGTTTACTACGTCTACCTGGTGGTGTTTACTACGTCTACCTGGTGGTGTTTAGTACGTCTACCTGGTGTTGTTTAGTACGTCTACCTGGTGTTGTTTAGTACGTCTACCTGGTGTTGTTTACTATGTCTACCTGGTGTTTAGTCTGTCTACCTGGTGTTGTTTACTACGTCTACCTGGTGTTGTTTACTACGTCTACCTGGTGGTGTTTACTACGTCTACCTGGTGTTGTTTACTACGTCTACCTGGTGTTGTTTACTACGTCTACCTGGTGTTGTTTACTACGTCTACCTGGTGGTGTTTAGTCTGTCTACCTGGTGTTGTTTACTACGTCTACCTGGTGTTGTTTAGTCTGTCTACCTGGTGGTGTTTACTATGTCTACCTGGTGGTGTTTACTACGTCTACCTGGTGGTGTTTACTACGTCTACCTGGTGGTGTTTACTACGTCTACCTGTTGTTGTTTACTACGTCTACCTGGTGTTGTTTAGTCTGTCTACCTGGTGTTGTTTACTACGTCTACCTGGTGTTGTTTAGTCTGTCTACCTGGTGTTGTTTACTACGTCTACCTGGTGGTGTTTACTACGTCTACCTGGTGTTGTTTACTACGTCTACCTGGTGGTGTTTACTACGTCTACCTGGTGTTGTTTACTACGTCTACCTGGTGTTGTTTACTACGTCTACCTGGTGGTGTTTACTACGTCTACCTGGTGGTGTTTACTACGTCTACCTGGTGTTGTTTAGTACGTCTACCTGGTGTTGTTTAGTACGTCTACCTGGTGGTGTTTACTACGTCTACCTGGTGTTGTTTACTACGTCTACCTGGTGGTGTTTACTACGTCTACCTGGTGTTGTTTAGTACGTCTACCTGGTGTTGTTTAGTACGTCTACCTGGTGTTGTTTACTACGTCTACCTGGTGTTGTTTACTACGTCTACCTGGTGTTGTTTACTACGTCTACCTGGTGGTGTTTACTACGTCTACCTGGTGTTGTTTAGTACGTCTACCTGGTGGTGTTTAGTAAGTCTACCTGGTGTTGTTTAGTACGTCTACCTGGTGGTGTTTAGTACGTCTACCTGGTGGTGTTTACTACGTCTACCTGGTGTTGTTTACTACGTCTACCTGGTGGTGTTTACTACGTCTACCTGGTGTTGTTTAGTACGTCTACCTGGTGTTGTTTAGTACGTCTACCTGGTGTTGTTTAGTACGTCTACCTGGTGTTGTTTACTATGTCTACCTGGTGTTTAGTCTGTCTACCTGGTGTTGTTTACTACGTCTACCTGGTGGTGTTTACTACGTCTACCGGGTGTTTAGTCTGTCTACCTGGTGTTGTTTACTGCGTCTACCTGGTGTTGTTTACTATGTCTACCTGGTGTTTAGTCTGTCTACCTGGTGTTGTTTACTACGTCTACCTGGTGGTGTTTACTACGTCTACCTGGTGGTGTTTACTACGTCTACCGGGTGTTTAGTCTGTCTACCTGGTGTTGTTTACTGCGTCTACCTGGTGTTGTTTACTATGTCTACCTGGTGTTTAGTCTGTCTACCTGGTGTTGTTTACTACGTCTACCTGGTGGTGTTTACTACGTCTACCTGGTGGTGTTTAGTCTGTCTACCTGGTGGTGTTTAGTACGTCTACCTGGTGTTGTTTACTACGTCTACCTGGTGTTGTTTACTACGTCTACCTGGTGTTGTTTACTACGTCTACCTGGTGTTGTTTACTACGTCTACCTGGTGTTGTTTACTACGTCTACCTGGTGTTGTTTACTACGTCTACCTGGTGGTGTTTACTACGTCTACCTGGTGTTGTTTACTACGTCTACCTGGTGTTGTTTACTACGTCTACCTGGTGGTGTTTACTACGTCTACCTGGTGTTGTTTAGTCTGTCTACCTGGTGGTGTTTACTACGTCTACCTGGTGTTGTTTAGTACGTCTACCTGGTGTTGTTTAGTACGTCTACCTGGTGGTGTTTACTACGTCTACCTGGTGTTGTTTAGTACATCTACCTGGTGTTGTTTACTACGTCTACCTGGTGTTGTTTACTACGTCTACCTGGTGTTGTTAACTACGTCTACCTGGTGGTGTTTACTACGTCTACCTGGTGGTGTTTACTACGTCTACCTGGTGGTGTTTACTACGTCTACCTGGTGGTGTTTACTACGTCTACCTGGTGGTGTTTAGTACGTCTACCTGGTGGTGTTTAGTACGTCTACCTGATGGTGTTTAGTACGTCTACCTGGTGTTGTTTAGTACGTCTACCTGGTGTTGTTTAGTACGTCTACCTGGTGTTGTTTAGTACGTCTACCTGGTGGTGTTTAGTACGTCTACCTGGTGGTGTTTAGTACGTCTACCTGGTGTTGTTTACTACGTCTACCTGGTGGTGTTTACTACGTCTACCTGGTGGTGTTTAGTCTGTCTACCTGGTGGTGTTTACTACGTCTACCTGGTGGTGTTTACTACGTCTACCTGGTGGTGTTTACTACGTCTACCTGGTGGTGTTTACTACGTCTACCTGGTGGTGTTTACTACGTCTACCTGGTGTTGTTTACTACGTCTACCTGGTGTTGTTTACTACGTCTACCTGGTGGTGTTTACTACGTCTACCTGGTGGTGTTTACTACGTCTACCTGGTGTTGTTTAGTCTGTCTACCTGGTGGTGTTTACTACGTCTACCTGGTGTTGTTTAGTCTGTCTATCTGGTGGTGTTTACTACGTCTACCTGGTGGTGTTTACTACGTCTACCTGGTGTTGTTTAGTCTGTCTACCTGGTGGTGTTTACTACGTCTACCTGGTGTTGTTTAGTCTGTCTACCTGGTGTTGTTTAGTCTGTCTACCTGGTGGTGTTTACTACGTCTACCTGGTGTTGTTTACTACGTCTACCTGGTGTTGTTTACTACGTATACCTGGTGTTGTTTACTACGTCTACCTGGTGTTGTTTAGTCTGTCTACCTGGTGGTGTTTACTACGTCTACCTGGTGTTGTTTACTACGTCTACCTGGTGTTGTTTACTACGTCTACCTGGTGTTGTTTACTACGTCTACCTGGTGTTGTTTACTACGTCTACCTGGTGGTGTTTACTACGTCTACCTGGTGTTGTTTAGTCTGTCTACCTGGTGGTGTTTACTACGTCTACCTGGTGGTGTTTACTACGTCTACCTGGTGTTGTTTAGTCTGTCTACCTGGTGTTGTTTAGTCTGTCTACCTGGTGTTGTTTAGTCTGTCTACCTGGTGTTGTTTACTACGTCTACCTGGTGTTGTTTAGTACGTCTACCTGGTGTTGTTTACTACGTCTACCTGGTGTTGTTTACTACGTCTACCTGGTGGTGTTTAGTCTGTCTACCTGGTGGTGTTTACTACGTCTACCTGGTGTTGTTTAGTACGTCTACCTGGTGTTGTTTAGTACGTCTACCTGGTGGTGTTTACTACGTCTACCTGGTGGTGTTTACTACGTCTACCTGGTGGTGTTTACTACGTCTACCTGGTGTTGTTTAGTACGTCTACCTGGTGTTGTTTAGTACGTCTACCTGGTGTTGTTTACTACGTCTACCTGGTGGTGTTTACTACGTCTACCTGGTGTTGTTTACTACGTCTACCTGGTGGTGTTGTTTACTACGTCTACCTGGTGGTGTTTACTACGTCTACCTGGTGTTGTTTACTACGTCTACCTGGTGGTGTTTACTACGTCTACCTGGTGGTGTTTACTACGTCTACCTGGTGGTGTTTACTACGTCTACCTGGTGGTGTTTACTACGTCTACCTGGTGGTTTTTACTACGTCTACCTGGTGGTGTTTACTACGTCTACCTGGTGTTGTTTAGTACGTCTACCTGGTGGTGTTTAGTACGTCTACCTGGTGGTGTTTACTACGTCTACCTGGTGGTGTTTACTACGTCTACCTGGTGGTGTTTACTACGTCTACCTGGTGTTGTTTACTACGTCTACCTGGTGTTGTTTACTACGTCTACCTGGTGTTGTTTACTACGTCTACCTGGTGGTGTTTAGTCTGTCTACCTGGTGGTGTTTACTACGTCTACCTGGTCAGTATAATTATTCCATTGCGGACGACGCCTGTCGTTATGCCGTGATCCAAGCCCGTGATTCTCGTTGTTGTTGTTGTTATTACTATTGCTCCTTGTCCAAGCATGTTTACTGAGCGACAGGTCATTAGTAAATGACACATGTAGATTATTTTGATTGTACAAATGTTGTGACATAAGTGTGGGGAGAGAAGTTTTGCTGCTCTCTAAAGTGAACCAATATTTGGTGGATGATGAATTATTCTAGCTTCATTTAAATGTGTCTGGAAGAAATGCAAGCAGCAGCAGTAGTAGCCAGCCATGCGTTAGGCTATTTACAGTATAAGCCTGCCCACTGCAGCTCTAGCTGCTGTTTACACAAACTGGGCCTACTGCAACCCTAGCTGCTGTTTACACGAACTGGGCCTACTGCAACCCTAGCTTCTGTTTACACAAACTGGGCTTACTGCAACCCTAGCTGCTGTTTACACAAACTGGACCTACTGCAACCCTAGCTGCTGTTTACATAAACTGGGCCTACTGCAACCCTAGCTTCTGTTTACACAAACTGAACCTACTGCAACCCTAGCTGCTGTTTACACAAACTGGACCTACTGCAACCCTAGCTTCTGTTTACACAAACTGGACCTACAGCAACCCTAGCTGCTGTTTACACAAACTGGACCTACAGCAACCCTAGCTGCTGTTTACACAAACTGGACCTACTGCAACCCTAGCTTCTGTTTACACAAACTGGACCTACTGCAACCCTAGCTTCTGTTTACACAAACTGGGCCTACTGCAACCCTAGCTGCTGTTGACACAAACTGGACCTACTGCAACCCTAGCTGCTGTTTACACAAACTGGACCTACTGCAACCCTAGCTTCTGTTTACACAAACTGGACGTACTGCAACCCTAGCTGCTGTTTACACAAACTGGACCTACTGCAACCCTAGCTTCTGTTTACACAAACTGGACCTACAGCAACCCTAGCTTCTGTTTACACAAACTGGACCTACTGCAACCCTAGCTTCTGTTTACACAAACTGGGCCTACTGCAACCCTAGCTGCTGTTGACACAAACTGGACCTACTGCAACCCTAGCTGCTGTTGACACAAACTGGACCTACTGCAACCCTAGCTTCTGTTTACACAAACTGGACGTACTGCAACCCTAGCTGCTGTTTACACAAACTGGACCTACTGCAACCCTAGCTTCTGTTTACACAAACTGGACCTACTGCAACCCTAGCTTATGTTTACACAAACTGGGCCTACTGCAACCCTAGCTGCTGTTGACACAAACTGGACCTACTGCAACCCTAGCTGCTGTTTACACAAACTGGACCTACTGCAACCCTAGCTTCTGTTTACACAAACTGGACAGTACATAAAAGGCTGAAGGGAACTTTAAACACAGATGCACTTTTCTGAGATCCTACATTACCCTAGGCCTAGCTCAAGGGCTGCATGTCCCAAATTACACCCTATTCCAGACATGAGGCTTTGTCAAAAGTAGTGCACTATGAACAGAATAGGTTGCCATTTGAGTTGCAGCCCCTAGTCTGTTTTGAACCCCCAACTATTTTTACCCCACACTGAGAAGGTGGTGTGTGTGTGGGTGGTAAACCCGGAATTATCCCCACGGACTAATCTGTCACTGGTCTCCAACACTTGACACGGCTAACAGTGAATTGCCCCTTTGTGTCAACACTAGGCCTACACTTCCCTCATCAACTCATCCCTGACCACTGTCTGCATCCCCTCTGACTTCAACATGGTCAGAGTTGCTCCCCTCCTCAAGAAACCAACACTCGACCCCTCTGACGTCAAAAACCACAGACCTGTGTCCCTTTTCTTTCCAAAACACTTGAGCGTGCCGTCTCTGAACAACTCTCTCACTATCTCTCTCACCTAACTGCCAAAGCTGACTCTCTCTCCTCTGTTCTCATCCTCCCCTCTTGTGCCATCAAACCCCTACGACTTATCCAGAACTCTGCAGCCCTCTCATGTCACACTCCGCTGGCTTCTAGTCGAAGCTCGCATCCACTACAAGACCATGGTGTTTACCTAGGGAACAGCAAGAGGAACTGTCCCTCCCTACCTTCAGGCTATGATCAAACCCTACACCCCAACCAGAACACTCCGTTCTGCCACCTCAGGTCTCCACCCCTACGGGAGGCAGCTCCCACTCAGCCAAGTCCAAGCTCTTCTCTGTCCTGGCACCCCAATGGTGGAACCATCTACCCCCTGATGCTAGAACAGCAGAGTCCCTGTCCATCTTCCCCCTGATGCTAGGACAGCAGATTCCCTGCCCATCTTGCAAAAATATCTGAAACCCTACGTCTTTACACAGTATCTTAAATAATCTTCCTCCTCACCTGAATGGAATGGAGTAGACTGTTGTGAGGTTAGGTAGCATGTTCCCACATCTGTTGGTCCCAGTAGACTGTTGTGAAGTTAGGTAGCATGGTCCCAGTAGACTGTTGTGAGGTTAGGTAGCATGGTCCCAGTAGACTGTTGTGAAGTTAGGTAGCATGGTCCCAGTAGACTGTTGTGAAGTTAGGTAGCATGGTCCCAGTAGACTGTTGTGAGGTTAGGTAGCATGGTCCCACGTCTGTTGGTCCCAGTAGACTGTTGTGAGGTTAGGTAGCATGGTCCCAGTAGACTGTTGTGAAGTTAGGTAGCATGGTCCCAGTAGACTGTTGTGAGGTTAGGTAGCATGGTCCCAGTAGACTGTTGTTAGGTAGCATGGTCCCACGTCTGTTTGGTCCCAGTAGACTGTTGTGAAGTTAGGTAGCATGGTCCCAGTAGACTGTTGTTAGGTAGCATGGTCCCACGTCTGTTTGGTCCCAGTAGACTGTTGTGAGGTTAGGTAGCATGTTCCCACGTCTGTTTGTTCTATCATGTCAAATCCTTGCAAGTCATGGCTAACATATATAAATGTTTGGCATGACAAGGAGTGGCACAAAAATTATCGTACCCACCCAGGCTAGCAATTAGACTGTACAAGGCATGCCAAAAATAATATTTGTCACATGCTTTGTAAACAGACTGGGCCGTACGCATTACCATCTGTAGCGCCTTGCGGTTAGATGCCAAGCAGTTGCCATACCAAGCACAGTCAAGATGCTCTCAATGGTGCGGCTGTAGAGCTTTTTGAGCATCTGCGGGCCCATGCCGAATCTTGAAAATGTGAATACGTGAATACGCTTACCAGCTGGACAGCACATGCCCTGAGTACGCATCCTGGTAATCGGTCTGTCCATTGTGAATGTTAACCTGTTTTAAATGTCTTACTCATATCGGCTACGGAGAGCGAGATCACGGTCGTCCGGAACATCTGGTGCTCTCATGCATGGTTCAGTGTTGCTTGCCTCAAGCATAGAAGGAATTTAGCTTGTCTGGTAGGCTCGTGTCACTGGGCAGCTCACTGCATGGGTTTTCATTTGTATTCCAGGATAGTTTGCAAGCCTTGCCCCATCCGAAGAACGTAGTAGGATTCGATCTTAGTCCTGTATTGACGGTTTGATGGTTCGTCAGAAGTCGAAGTGGGATTTCTTCTCAACACCTGGAATAGTGTCCTGCTCCTTGAGGTGGCAGCTCTAGCCTTTAGCTCAGTGTGTATGTACGTAAGGTCACTGTGGGGACAATTTCATCAATGCACTTAATGAAGCCGGTGACTGTGGTAAATTCCTCAATGTTACAGGATGAATCCCAGAACATTTTCCTTGTAGGTTTTAGCGTCTTCTTCATCGGACCACTTCCTTATTGAGTCACTGGTACTTCCTGTCTTGAGTTTTTGCTTGTAAGCACGAATCAGGACGATTTATGGTCAGATTTGCCAAATGGAGGGAGAGATTTGTATGCATTTCTGTGTGTGGAGTAAAAGTGATCTAGAGTTGTTTTTTTTCGGGGGGGGGGGTTGCAGGTGAAAATTAGGTACTGTAAAATAGATTGCCGTTTCCCTGCATTAAAATCAACGGCCACTAGGAGCGCCTCCTTTCAATGTGCATTTTCTTGTTTGCTTAAGGTCCTATACAGCTTGTTTAGTGCGGTCTTAAAAATATAGATGAACTCTCTTGGTAAATAGTATGGTCTACAGTTTATCATGAGGTACTCTACCTCAGGTGAGCAAAACCTTGAGACTTCCTTTATATTAGAGATTGTTAACAACAGGTGTTGGGCAAAAGTGACAAACATCTCCCCCTTAACCTCACCCTACGCTTGCCATCGGTCTTGACGATGCATAGAAGAACCAGCTAGATGTACATTGTCCTTGTTCAGACGCGACTCTGAAACACAGGATTTTGCAGTTCTTCAGGTCCCATTGATAGGATATTCTCCAACAGAGCTCGTCCAGTTTATTCTCCAGTGATTAGACTCAAAATTGGTTAAGAGCTCGTAAGAGATGGCAGCTATCCACTGCAGCACCATCTTCACATTTGTCGATGTGGTCCACTTTTCATACCGTAGCCTATAGGCTAAGCCTCGTATAAGCCTTGACCAGGTTGGGCATACCTTTTAGCTTGAGGGCCACATCGGGATTTAGGAGGGCCGCACAGATTTTTGGGGGGCCGATTTGTTAAAATTAATTTGCGGGCCAGACCTTTTATTTATAGGTTAAGATGTTCAAGAGTGGCCTGGAACCCAAAATAATAATTCCCTAGTCTGAGTACCAGTCTCTTTATCTGGCGTTCCACTCCTTGTCATTGCCAAAGAGACTAGCCTTTCTCTACGTTCACGTCTGTAGCCATGAAGTGCTTTGAAAGCCAGGTCATGGCTCACAACACCATCATCATGCCAGAAACCCTGGACCCACTCTAATTCGCGTACCGCCCCAACAGATCCACAGATTATCTCAATCGCACTCCACACTGGTTTTCAAATTGTATCAGAGTAAAATGTAGCCTAAATATCTTGAATTCCCATTGTGTTGGTAATCATATATTTAAATACGTATGTTTTCATAATGACTGTGTTCTAGTCATACTAGTGGAAAATATATCGTTAGAGTAGACGGTAGGCCTAAAAAAAATAATAGCTTGATTTTGTTTGTTTCCCAAATGTTCCAGATAATGTAGTGGAATCCCCCCTCAATCAATCTTTGACATTAGCATGATATTGCATTTTAAATGGACAAGATTTATTTTAGTTAGGCTAGGTTACGCTACATATGTCAACCCTTCTGTTGCTTTATGAAGATCAGCAGGATGTGGGATTAGGTTCAGGTTGTAGTCATATACTCCTTAGCATTAGTCGAAAACAACAAAGGAACATATGGAGCAGTCAGTCTCCTACAAACGTGGGCATGTGTTGTTTTGACAGCACACATTGTTTAGTATCAAAACACTGCTTCCACCCAGGTGCAACAGAGTAACAGCAGCTGTTCTAGACAGACCAGGTTGACTACTGTAGGAGACAGCAGCTGTTCTAGACAGACCAGGTTGACTACTGTAGGAGACAGCAGCTGTTCTAGACAGACCAGGTTGACTACTGTAGGAAACAGCAGCTGTTCTAGACAGACCAGGTTGACTACTGTATGAGACAGCAGCTGTTCTAGACAGACCAGGTTGACTACTGTAGGAAACAGCAGCTGTTCTAGACAGACCAGGTTGACTACTGTAGGAGACAGCAGCTGTTCTAGACAGACCAGGTTGACTGCTGTAGGAGACAGCAGCTGTTCTGGACAGACCAGGTTGACTGCTGTAGGAGACAGCAGCTGTTCTAGACAGACCAGGTTGACTACTGTAGGAGACAGCAGCTGTTCTAGACAGACCAGGTTGACTACTGTAGGAGACAGCAGCTGTTCTAGACAGACCAGGTTGACTACTGTAGGAGACAGCAGCTGTTCTAGACAGACCAGGTTGACTACTGTAGGAGACAGCAGCTGTTCTAGACAGACCAGGTTGACTACTGTAGGAGACAGCAGCTGTTCTAGACAGACCAGGTTGACTACTGTAGGAGACAGCAGCTGTTCTAGACAGACCAGGTTGACTACTGTAGGAGACAGCAGCTGTTCTGGACAGACCAGGTTGACTACTGTAGGTAACAGCAGCTGTTCTGGACAGACCAGGTTGACTACTGTAGGTAACATCAGCTGTTCTAGACAGACCAGGTTGAATACTGTAGGAGACAGCAGCTGTTCTGGACAGACCAGGTTGACTACTGTAGGTAACAGCAGCTGTTCTAGACAGACCAGGTTGAATACTGTAGGAGACAGCAGCTGTTCTGGACAGACCAGGTTGACTACTGTAGGTAACAGAAGCTGTTCTAGACAGACCAGGTTGACTACTGTAGGTAACAGCAGCTGTTCTAGACAGACCAGGTTGACTACTGTAGGAGACAGCAGCTGTTCTAGACAGACCAGGTTGACTACTGTAGGAGACAGCAGCTGTTCTGGACAGACCAGGTTGACTACTGTAGGTGACATCAGCTGTTCTAGACAGACCAGGTTGACTACTGTAGGAGACAGCAGCTGTTCTAGACAGACCAGGTTGACTACTGTAGGAGACAGCAGCTGTTCTAGACAGACCAGGTTGACTACTGTAGGAGACAGCAGCTGTTCTAGACAGACCAGGTTGACTACTGTAGGAGACAGCAGCTGTTCTGGACAGACCAGGTTGACTACTGTAGGAGACAGCAGCTGTTCTAGACAGACCAGGTTGACTACTGTAGGAGACAGCAGCTGTTCTAGACAGACCAGGTTGACTACTGTAGGAGACAGCAGCTGTTCTAGACAGACCAGGTTGACTACTGTAGGAGACAGCAGCTGTTCTAGACAGACCAGGTTGACTACTGTAGGAGACAGCAGCTGTTCTAGACAGACCAGGTTGACTACTGTAGGAGACAGCAGCTGTTCTAGACAGACCAGGTTGACTACTGTAGGAGACAGCAGCTGTTCTAGACAGACCAGGTTGACTACTGTAGGAGACAGCAGCTGTTCTAGACAGACCAGGTTGACTACTGTAGGAGACAGCAGCTGTTCTAGACAGACCAGGTTGACTACTGTAGGAGACAGCAGCTGTTCTAGACAGACCAGGTTGACTACTGTAGGAGACAGCAGCTGTTCTAGACAGACCAGGTTGACTACTGTAGGAAACATCATAGTCATGGTAGCCGTCAAACAGTTCTACTGCTGCACACAGACGTGATGGCAACTTTTATCATAACTGCTAACTTTCATCTGATACCTTCTAGTAGCTACGTTGTTTTGCTTGTTCAGTAGATCATTTTGGTATGTCCTGGATACTGGGACAAGAGAGCCCCTAATGCCTTTTATGGTGGCTTAGATAGATTGGCTACGGCTGTTTCTATGAAAGGGTTAGCGTTTTGGTTGGATAGTGCCTTCACTGTGACCATACAGATAATGTTGCTTACTGTCCAGTTTGATTTGTCCAACTACAACCTGCAACTATTATTAACCTGGATCGACTGCTTGGTTACTTTTTCTGGTTAGCGTGATTAAAGATGGTTCTAGAGTTGTTGCATGTCAGTGTGGCTTTCTTAGCCTACTGCAGTTGCAAAGTAGGTAGCATTTAGCAATTTATAGGTATATTAAATAGGTAGCATTTAGCATTTTATAGGTATATTAAATAGGTAGCATTTAGCATTTTATAGGTATATAAAATAGGTAGCATTTAGCATTTTATAGGTAGCATTTAGCATTTTATAGGTATATAAAATAGGTAGCATTTAGCATTTTATAGGTATATGAAATAGGTAGCATTTTATAGGTATATGAAATAGGTAGCATTTAGCATTTTATAGATATATGAATCGGTAGCAGTTAGCATTTTGTTTGGATAGTACCCTAACCTTACAGACCCAGGAGTGTCATTTTCCTTTAGCCTATCAGGAGTCCCCAATGCCTACCGCATCAAACAAACACCGACTTGAAACTAGGTTGTGTTTCAAGCTGGGTGACATACGACGGATACGAAGTTACTGCTAATGACGTTGGAGTTTCCACCTCTAAAATCAAAGTTACAGTTCGCTCACAGTGTAGCTTAAACAAAATCAAGTGTCATCTACTCTTGAAAGGGAGACTAGACCAATGTTTTCCTTATTCATTTCACTGCTGTAGAACTGAAGCCTCACACGTAGAGAAACTTGATACGACCCCCCCCAAAAAAAGTATTTTTTTGTGCTCTGAAAAGGGTGTTCCGGCATAGTAAATGCTGTCACGTTGGTTTGTGGGTAATCTAGACCGAGCCTAACAGCCTATAGAGGGTTTGCTACAGCGTTACCATTGCCACCCCATACTGTTTGCATAATCATTTATTTATTCCACAGTTGAGTTCAGACATGAACATGCAGTTCAGGAAGTATTCACACCCTTTGACCTTTTTCCACATACAGCCTGAATTTAAAATGGAGTAAATTGAGTTGTTGTCACTGGCCTCCAGACAATAACCCATAATGTCAAAGCGGAATGATGTTTTTAGATATATATATATTTTTTTTACAAATGAACAAAAAATGAAAAGCTGAAGTCCTGAGTCAATAAGTATACAAACTCTCCTTTATGGGAAGCCTAAATAAGTTCAGGAGGACCAAATTGCTGGTCACATAAGTGTCATGGACTCAGTGTGTGTGTGTAATAATAGTGTTTAACATGATTTTTAAAAGACTACCTCGTCTTTTATACCAGACGTACAATTATCTGTAAGGTCCCTCAGTCGAGCTGTGACTTTCAAACACCGATTCAACCACAAAGACCAGGGAGGTTTTCCAATGCTTCACAAAGAAGAGCACCTTTTGGTAGATTGGTACAAATTAAAAACAGACATTGAATATCCCTTTGAGCATGGTGAAGTTATTCATTACACTTTGGATGGTGTATCAATACACCCAGTCACAACAAAGATACAGGCGTCCTTCCTAACTCAATTACCGGAGAGGAAGGAAACTGCTCAGGGATTTCACCATGAGGCCAATGGTGACTTTAAAACAGTTACAGAGTTTAATGGCTGTGATAGGAGAAAACTGAGGATGGATCAAGACATGAACTTTATGTCCTGAATACAAAGCGTTATGTTTGGGGAAATCCAACACGTCCCTGAGTACCACTCTTCATATTGTCAAGCTTGGTGATGGCTGCATCATGTTATGGGTATGCTTGTCATCGGCAAGGACTAGGGAGGGAGTTTTAATGATAAAAAGAAACAGAATAGAGCTAAGAACAGGCAACATCCTACATGAGAACCTGGTTATAGAGGGAAACCTCTATAGTGAGTGAGTCGTATAGGATTGTAGCTTTTCATTTGACCTAAACCAGTCAGCAGGTCATACTTTACAGCTTCACTATGGGCCCTGGTCAACGGTAGTGGGCCCCGCCTGGTCAACGGCCGTGGGCCCCGCCTGGTCAACGGCCGTGTAGAAAATGGGGTGCCATTTTGGATATTGACACTATGAGGGGCTTGGAAGTTCCCTGTCCAATGGTTATAATGTCCCACCCATGACGCCAGGGCCTGTATTCACAAACGTAGCCCAGAAATATTTTCAGTATCTATCTCGGATTCTTCTGGCAATTCTCACAGTAACTTCACTGGAAGGAATGATGTTGGGCATTTCTTTTGCATTTGTATTTGCCTCTAGAGCACAAACCATTTATTTTTTTAGAAATTCACAATGAAAGCAGCCATTTTAGCCATCCATACCTCCTGTTAGACCCTATAATCTGTGAACCGTACGTGATACAGACAACATCTTGGTATCATTACACTCCTTTACAGCACACTCTCATGGCGTGATTCTGAAATAATTTCCCCTGGGTGGGCGGGGCTTATTTAAAAAAAACGTATCCTACAGGACCGTCAGAATTAGCAGGGTTCCTACTGAACTTGTGATGCACTTCAGATTGTAGACTCTCCATATGAGAGTGCTACAAGGAGTGTAATGATACCAAGATGTTGTCTGTATCACGTACGGTTCACAGATCATAGAGTCTTACAGGAGGCATGGATGGGTCTGAATCGGGCCTAAAATGGCTGCTTTCATAAGAATGTCAAACAATCTGAGATACCAAGAAATATTATCAACCTACCTATGGAATTGCCCTTGGGTAAAGTACTCTGTCCAAAGGTTATCACGTCCCTCCCAGGACAGGAGCCAAGACGAGACTGCTCTTTGACCCTCCACTCTGTCGAAACGCTGACGCTCCCAAATCACAACGCTGACGCTCCCAAATCACAACGCTGACGCTCAAATCACAACCCTGACTCTCCCAAATCACAACCCTGACTCTCCCAAATCACAACCCTGACTCTCCCAAATCACAACCCTGACTCTCCCAAATCACAACACTGACTCTCCCAAATCACAACACTGACTCTCCCAAATCACAACCCTGACTCTCCCAAATCACAACGCTGACGCTCCCAAATCACAACGCTGACGCTCCCAAATCACAACGCTGACGCTCCCAAATCACAACGCTGACGCTCCCAAATCACCACGCTGACGCTCCCAAATCACCACGCTGACGCTCCCAAATCACCACGCTGACTCTCCCAAATCACCACGCTGACTCTCCCAAATCACCACGCTGACTCTCCCAAATCACCACGCTGACTCTCCCAAATCACCACGCTGACTCTCCCAAATCACCACGCTGACTCTCCCAAATCACCACGCTGACTCTCCCAAATCACCACGCTGACTCTCCCAAATCACAACTCTCCCAAATCACAACTCTCCCAAATCACCACGCTGACTTTCCCAAATCACAACGCTGACTTTCCCAAATCACAACGCTGACTTTCCCAAATCACCACGCTGACTCTCCCAAATCACCACGCTGACTCTCCCAAATCACCACGCTGACGCTCCCAAATCACCACGCTGACGCTCCCAAATCACCACGCTGACGCTCCCAAATCACCACGCTGACGCTCCCAAATCACCACGCTGACGCTCCCAAATCACCACGCTGACTCTCCCAAATCACCACGCTGACTCTCCCAAATCACCACGCTGACTCTCCCAAATCACCACGCTGACTCTCCCAAATCACCACGCTGACTCTCCCAAATCACAACTCTCCCAAATCACAACTCTCCCAAATCACAACTCTCCCAAATCACAACTCTCCCAAATCACCACGCTGACTTTCCCAAATCACCACGCTGACTCTCCCAAATCACCACGCTGACTCTCCCAAATCACCACGCTGACTCTCCCAAATCACAACGCTGACGCTCCCAAATCACTCACCACTGTACAAGTTGTTGCCACTTGTATCATGTCTTGTTGAAGACAGTTAAAGGCCTCCGTTCCCTCTCTCCTCAATGAATCCTACCTGCAGGCCCGTCTGTAGACTGTTGTCGACCTGCTTGACATTTCTACTTTTAATTACTCTACTTAATTACTCTGATTCCCCAGATGACTTCCTGTTCACTATATAATGAATGTGAATCCCCAGATGACTTCCTGTTCATTATATAATGAATGTGAATCCCCAGATGACTTCCTGTTCACTATATAATGAATGTGAATCCCCAGATGACTTCCTGTTCACTATATAATGAATGTGAATCCCCAGATGACCCACAGCCCGCCATGTCATTATGCAATATTGTGTGTAGAAAATAATTATATACATTTTAGAATAAGGCTGTAACGTAACAAAATGTGGAGAAAGTCAAGGGGTCTGAATACTTTCCGAATGAGGCTGTGGATCCAACTTTGCTCTCACCTTTTATCTTGTACTGCTAGCACGACACAGACAGGAAGTCTATTTAGGAACGTTTTTGTAGGCAGCATGTCAAGACAGACATACAGTCTAAATACTGATTTTAAATTAAATGTTTTCATCATCGTTGCAACCATTGGCTAAAGCAGGAGACAGACAGGAAGTCAACGTAGGAATGTTCCTTTTTTTTTCTGTTTTTTCCCCCCCCCAGCAACAATCAGGCTACGATATGACAAATAGCAGTAGGCC
Source organism: Oncorhynchus clarkii lewisi (assembly GCF_045791955.1). NCBI lineage: Eukaryota > Metazoa > Chordata > Actinopteri > Salmoniformes > Salmonidae > Oncorhynchus > Oncorhynchus clarkii. The sequence goes on from NC_092178.1 coordinate 2,580,897, forward strand.
CCAGGCCATCCAAAACTAACTCGCCCCACTGTCAAACTCAGTTTACCGTGCTTCAACGCCCCAGAGGTGGAACAGCTACTCTGGTGGATTTAAATCATGTAGCGTACTGTCTGTCAAATGGCATCTTAATTATTAAGATTACATCATCACCGGGGCAGCAGGTAGCCTAGTGGTTAGTGTTGGACTAGTAACCGGAAGGTTGCAAGTTCAAATCCCCGAGCTGACAAGGTACAAATCTGTCGTTCTGCCCCTGAACAAGGCAGTTAACCCACTAGGCCGTCATTGTAAATAAGAATGTGTTCTTAACTGACTTGCCTAGTTAAAGAAAGGTAAGATAAATAAGATTACATCATCACAAATGTTCATGTGTGGTTAAAAGGCGGATTGTTTTGCCCCAATGTGATGTGAAGACCCTGCTTCTGCTACTCCAATATCCTTAGTTACAACAGACAGGCCTACGTGCTACATTAGCCTACGTGCTACATTAGCCTACGTGCTACATTAGCCTACACGCTACATTAGCCTACGCGCTACATTAGCCTACGCGCTACATTAGCCTACGCGCTACATTAGCCTACCCGCTACATTAGCCTACGTTCTACATTAGCCTACGTGCTACCTTAGCCTACGTTCTACATTAGCCTACGCTCTACCATAGCCTACGTTCTACATTAGCCTACGTCCTACCTTGTTCTACATTAGCCTACGCTCTACCTTAGCCTACGTTCTACATTAGCCTACGTCCTACCTTGTTCTACATTAGCCTACAAAATGTATTGGTTTTCAGAGTGTTGGTTGAAGTAGCCACAGGGGTTTTATTTATTCAGAAATACGAGGCTACTAGTCTTTTTGAGCAGAATTATTTTGCATTAATCCCGACGTTCACTACTTTTGACCACGACCCAATGGCACCTTTTTTATAGAGGGCTGTGGTCAGAAGTAGTGAACTATAGCGAGAATAGGGAGTCATTTGGGACGCAGGGGGCCTATGATGCATCCATGGTTGGCTGGTTATTAGGCCCTTGTGGAGTTGCGTTGTGTCCGTCCACCCCCTTTTTAGTAAGAACATTCTGTAGAAGAGGAGGCTCCATTTCAATGTCCCCTGGTTTGTTTCCTACTGAAGTAGCCTGCCTTAGAGAGTTAGATCTGTAACCCAAAACCCCAGTGTCTGCCAGGCTTAGCAGAACAAATAAAATGGCTGAAATAACTATTTCCAGCTATGTTATTGAGGCATGCTACTTTTGACCAGAGCCCCTATGTAGTGCCCTATGATGAAGGGTGCGGTTTGGCCACCCGACCGACCCCATTAATCATTCGTTTTTAATTGGGTGGTTTTAAATTATGAATTCATCATGTGATGTACCAACAGGGAAGATGTTTGTTCACATGCTCAGCTGAACTCTGGGTCCTATTTAATCACAATGGGTTAGGTCTACAGGATCCTAACTCTGGGCCCTATTTAATCACAATGGGTTAGGTCTACAGGGTCCTAACTCTGGGCCCTATTTAATCACAATGGGTTAGGTCTACAGGGTCCTAAATCTGGGCCCTATTTAATCACAATGGGTTAGGTCTACAGGGTCCTAACTCTGGGCCCTATTTAATCGCAATGGGTTAGGTCTAGAGGGTCCTAACTCTGGGCCCTATTTAATCACAATGGGTTAGGTCTACAGGGTCTTAACTGGGCCCTATTCACAATGGGTTAGGTCTACAGGGTCTTAACTGGGCCCTATTTAATCACAATGGGTTAGGTCTACAGGGTCCTAACTCTGGGCCCTATTTAATCACAATGGGTTAGGTCTACAGGGTCTTAACTGGGCCCTATTCACAATGGGTTAGGTCTACAGGGTCTTAACTGGGCCCTATTTAATCACAATGGGTTAGGTCTACAGGGTCCTAACTCTGGGCCCTATTTAATCACAATGGGTTAGGTCTACAGGGTCCTAACTCTGGGCCCTATTTAATCACAATGGGTTAGGTCTCCAGTGTTTCTGGATAAAGCAGTACCAATCTAATGCCTTCCTGTCTGTAAGCAGTGTCTGTCTGAACAATGGCTCAATGTATATACATTGATTTGATTGATGTTCTGTTTGTTTCGTGCTGAAAACAGCTTTGTTTTGCCAGGGGTTAAGTCTAAGTGATACAATTTCAAAATGGCAGTTTCAGCCATGCCATCTTTTGCTGAACCAGAACAGAACAGGGGACAAACCGGGTGGGATTTAGGGTTTGATTGAATGTTGTTATTCTGCATACCAGCTATACAGAAGATTATTCTAGGATTCTCTGCTGTTTTTAAATGGCCTCTATACAGCTCCCACCCACAGCCTCTATACAGCTCCTACCCACAGCCTCTATACAGCTCCTACCCACAGCCTCTATACAGCTCCTACCCACAGCCTCTATACAGGCCCTGCCCACAGCCTCTATACAGGCCCTGCCCACAGCCTCTATACACGCCCTGCCCACAGCCTCTATACACGCCCTGCCCACAGTCTCTATACAGCTCCTGCCCACAGCCTCTATACACGCCCTGCCCACAGCCTCTATACACGCCCTGCCCACAGCCTCTATACACGCCCTGCCCTGCCCACAGCCTCTATACACGCCCTGCCCACAGCCTCTATACACGCCCTGCCCTGCCCACAGCCTCTATACACGCCCTGCCCTGCCCACAGCCTCTATACACGCCCTGCCCTGCCCACAGCCTCTATACACGCCCTGCCCACAGCCTCTATACACGCCCTGCCCTGCCCACATGTTGCATCCCAAATCACAACATTTTCCCTACACAGTGCGCAGCTTTCATAGGGAATATGGTGCCATTGGGACGCAGTAGGAACAGACAGATGCCTGGGTGGAAAGTCCACACAGCGTAGATATCATAGCACCGTGCGTTTTGCTTAGCTTAGCACAAGATAACTGGGGGATTTGATATCTGCTGTACAGTGACATTCACAGCAGCGGACTAACGTGAAAGAACCACTGTCTTAAGGACAGACTCCATGCTGTGGGCCACTCCCTCAGTGTGCAAGTTCAACCCTTTCAAGGAGAAACGTGGACGTAGGCCAGTCTAGCATGAATGTATATAGCCTGTGGAAGTGCTTTGTTTCTGTGCATTGCAACAACAAGACGTTTCTCTCTGCCTCTTTCGCTCTCTGCCTCTCTCTCTCTCTGCCTCTCTCTCTCTCTCTGCCTCTCTCTCTCTCTCTGCCTCTCTCTCTCTCTCTCTGCCTCTCTCTCTCCGCCTCTGCCTCTCTCTCTGCCTCTCTCTCTCTCTCTGCCTCTCTCTCTCTCTCTCTGCCTCTCTCTCTCTCTCTGCCTCTCTCTCTCTCTCTGCCTCTCTCTCTCTCTCTGCCTCTCTCTCTCTCTCTGCCTCTCTCTCTCTCTCTCTGCCTCTCTCTCTCTCTCTCTCTCTGCCTCTCTCTCTCTCTCTCTCTCTCTGCCTCTCTCTCTCTCTCTCTCTCTGCCTCTCTCTCTCTCTCTCTCTCTGCCTCTCTCTCTCTCTCTCTCTCTCTCTCTGCCTCTCTCTCTCTCTCTCTGCCTCTCTCTCTCTCTCTCTGCCTCTCTCTCTCTCTCTCTGCCTCTCTCTCTCTCTCTCTGCCTCTCTCTCTCTCTCTCTGCCTCTCTCTCTCTCTCTCTGCCTCTCTCTCTCTCTCTGCCTCTCTCTCTCTCTCTGCCTCTCTCTCTCTCTGCCTCTCTCTCTCTCTGCCTCTCTCTCTCTCTGCCTCTCTCTCTCTCTGCCTCTCTCTCTCTCTCTGCCTCTCTCTCTCTCTGCCTCTCTCTCTCTCTGCCTCTCTCTCTCTCTGTCTCTCTGCCTCTGTCTCTCTGCCTCTCTCTCTCTGCCTCTCTCTCTGCCTCTCTCTCTCTCTCTGCCTCTCTCTCTCTCTCTGCCTCTCTCTCTCTCTCTGCCTCTCTCTCTCTCTCTGCCTCTCTCTCTCTCTCTCTCTCTCTCTCTCTCTCTCTCTCTCTCTCTCTCTCTCTCTCTCTCTCTCTCTCTCTCTCTCTCTCTCTCCTCTCTCTCTCTCTGCCTCTCTCTCTCTCTCTCTCTCTGTCTCTCTGCCTCTCTCTCTGCTTCTCTCTCTCTCTCTGTCTCTCTGCCTCTGTCTCTCTGCCTCTCTCTCTCTGCCTCTCTCTCTGCCTCTCTCTCTCTCTCTGCCTCTCTCTCTCTCTCTGCCTCTCTCTCTCTCTCTGCCTCTCTCTCTCTCTCTGCCTCTCTCTCTCTCTCTGCCCCTCTCTCTCTCTCTCTCTCTCTCTCTCTCTCTCTCTCTCTCTCTCTCTCTCTGCCTCTCTCTCTCTGCCTTTACCTCCCCTTCTTCCTTCCCCCCACCACCAGTATCTGCTAGGCTAGTCATAATATATGCATTCTGTCTGTACCAAGGTCATATCTGGAGGCTCATGTTATCCTTCCTGGGACATTCTAGGCCAAGGGGACTGAAACACATGTTTATTTTTGGGCAGTTGTTCTATTGAGTAATCTAGTGATAAGAGATTAGTTAAGAGACTTAACATAGAGGATACAGCGCTTCACTAGTCTGTAGGAGAAACAATCAACCTGTTATCTGAAGGTGAATCACCTTTTCATCCGAGGTTGATTGTTTCACCTACAGACTAGCATCTTGTCCAGGGGGGTGATATTGTACATGAAGCTGCCTCACGCTACAGAAACAGGAAATAGGGCTCCTTCCCTAGAGGTAGGGCTCCTTCCCTAGAGGTAGGGCTCCTTCCCTAGAGGTAGGGCTCCTTCCCTAGAGGTAGGGCTCCTTCCCTAAAGGCCGTTCTGGGACAAGACTAACTGTGACTTTCAATATTTCTTCCTTTCAGATCACAGACGTGTCGTTGCCAAACTACCTGGTGGCGTCGTCAGTCGGCCTGCTGCCCACACAGCTCCTAAACTCCTACCTGGGCACCACGCTGCGCACCATGGAGGACGTCATCGCAGAACAGAGCATCAGCGGATACCTTGTCTTCAGTCTACAGGTGAGTCAGAACAGAGCGTCAGTGGATACCTTGTCTACAGGTGAGTCAGAACAGAGCATCAGTGGTTACCTTGTCTACAGGTGAGTCAGAACAGAGCATCAGCGGATACCTTGTCTTCAGTCTACAGGTGAGTCAGAGGATACCTTGTCTACAGGTGAGTCAGAGGATACCTTGTCTACAGGTGAGTCAGAGGATACCTTGTCTACAGGTGAGTCAGAACAGAGCATCAGCGGATACCTTGTCTTCCGTCTACAGGTGCGTCAGAGGATACCTTGTCTTCAGTCTACAGGTGAGTCAGAGGATACCTTGTCTTCAGTCTACAGGTGCGTCAGAGGATACCTTGTCTTCAGTCTACAGGTGAGTCAGAGGATACCTTGTCTTCCGTCTACAGGTGCGTCAGAGGATACCTTGTCTACAGGTGAGTCAGAGGATACCTTGTCTTCCGTCTACAGGTGCGTCAGAGGATACCTTGTCTTCCGTCTACAGGTGCGTCAGAGGATACCTTGTTTTCCGTCTACAGGTGCGTCAGAGGATACCTTGTCTACAGGTGAGTCAGAGGATACCTTGTCTTCAGTCTACAGGTGCGTCAGAGGATACCTTGTCTTCAGTCTACAGGTGCGTCAGAGGATACCTTGTCTACAGGTGCGTCAGAGGATACCTTGTCTACAGTCTACAGGTGAGTCAGAGGATACCTTGTCTTCAGTCTACAGGTGAGTCAGAGGATACCTTGTCTACAGGTGCGTCAGAGGATACCTTGTCTACAGTCTACAGGTGAGTCAGAGGATACCTTGTCTACAGTCTACAGGTGAGTCAGAGGATACCTTGTCTACAAGTGCGTCAGAGGATACCTTGTCTACAGTCTACAGGTGAGTCAGAGGATACCTTGTCTTCAGTCTACAGGTGAGTCAGAACAGAGCATCAGAGGATACCTTGTCTTCAGTCTACAGGTGCGTCAGAGGATACCTTGTCTTCAGTCTACAGGTGCGTCAGAGGATACCTTGTCTTCAGTCTACAGGTGCGTCAGAGGATACCTTGTCTACAGGTGCGTCAGAGGATACCTTGTCTACAGTCTACAGGTGAGTCAGAGGATACCTTGTCTTCAGTCTACAGGTGAGTCAGAGGATACCTTGTCTACAGGTGCGTCAGAGGATACCTTGTCTACAGTCTACAGGTGAGTCAGAGGATACCTTGTCTACAGTCTACAGGTGAGTCAGAGGATACCTTGTCTACAAGTGCGTCAGAGGATACCTTGTCTACAGTCTACAGGTGAGTCAGAGGATACCTTGTCTTCAGTCTACAGGTGAGTCAGAACAGAGCATCAGAGGATACCTTGTCTTCAGTCTACAGGTGCGTCAGAGGATACCTTGTCTCAGGTGCGTCAGAACAGAGTTAGATACTTTGTCTACAGGTAAAAAATAATGATCAGTAATAATACAATGCGATTTCTACTTAGTGCTTTTCAAATCCCCCAGAGGCGTCAGGTGAGTTACAGGGGCGTCAGGTGAGTTACAGGGGCGTCAGGTGAGTTACAGGGGCGTCAGGTGAGTTACAGGGGCGTCAGGTGAGTTACAGGGGCGTCAGGCCGTCAGGTGAGTTACGGGCGGCAGGGCGTCAGGTGAGTTAGCGTCAGGGCGTCAGGTGAGTTAGCGGCAGGCCGTCAGGTGAGTTAGCGGCAGGCCGTCAGGTGAGTTAGCGGCAGGCCGTCAGGTGAGTTAGCGGCAGGGCGTCAGGTGAGTTAGCGGCAGGCCGTCAGGTGAGTTAGCGGCAGGCCGTCAGGTGAGTTAGCGGCAGGCCGTCAGGTGAGTTAGCGGCAGGCCGTCAGGTGAGTTAGCGGCAGGCCGTCAGGTGAGTTAGCGGCAGGCCGTCAGGTGGGTTACAGGGGCGTCAGGTGAGTTACAGGGGCGTCAGGTGAGTTACAGGGGCGTCAGGTGAGTTAGCGGCAGGCCGTCAGACTAAAACATACAGCGCCTTCAGAACGTGTCACATCCCTTCACTCTTTCCACATGTTGTTGTGCTACAGCCTGAATTTAAAATGGATTCCAATCAGACTTTGACCCCATAATGTCAAAATGGAATTATGTTTTTAGACATTTTAACAAATTAATAAAAAATGTTAAGCTGAAATGGGTTGAAGACTTATTGACTCAATACATTTTTTTTTATGTATGGCTAGTCTAAATAATTTCAGGAGTAAAAATGTGCTTTAAAAAATGGCATAATGAGTTGCATGGACTCACTCTGTGTGCAATAATGGTGTTTTTAATGTCGTTTTTTTGCTCCTTTTCCTCCCCAATTGGTAGTTACAGTCTTGTCCCATCGCTGCAACTCCCCTACGGACTCAGGAGAGGTGAAGGTCAAGAGCCATGCGTCCTCCGAAACACGACCCTGCCAAGCCGCACTGCTTCTTGACACACTGCTCACTTAACCCGGAAGCCAGCCGCACCAATGTGTCGGAGGAAACACCATAAAAATGGCGACTGTGTCACCGTGCATGCTCCCGGCTTGCCACGGGAGTCGCTAGAGCGAGAAGGGACAAGGACATCCCTACCGGCCAAACCCTACCCTAACCCGAACGATCCTGGGCCAATTGTGCGTCGCCTCATGGGTCTCCCGGTCGCGGCCAGCTGCGACTCCGGATCGAACCCGGATCTGTAGTGACGCCTCTAGCACTGCAGTGCCTTAGACCGCTACGCCACTCGGGAGGCCACAATAATAGTGTTTAACATGATTTTTGAATGACTACTTCTTTGTACCCCAGACATACAATTATCTGTGAGGTCCCTCGGTTGAGCTGTGAATTTCAAACACCGATTCAACCACAAAGAAGGGCACCTATTGGTAGATGGGTACAAATTAAAAACAGACATTGAATATCCCTTTGAGCATGGTGAAGTTATTAATTACACTTTGGATGGTGTATCAATACACCCAGTCACTACAAAGATACAGGCGTCCTTCCTAACTCAGTTGCTGGAGAGGAAGGAAACCACTCAGGGATTTCACGATGATCAGTAAACCAATTTGACAGAGCTCGAAGATTCTTTTAGAACAATGGGCAAATGTTGCACATTCCAGGTGTGGATGGCTTGGAGAGACCCAGATTGACTCACAGCTACAATCACTGCCAAAAGTGCTTCTACCAAGTATTGACTCAGGGGTGTGAATACTTATGTAAATGAGATATTTCTGTATTTCATTTTCTATAAAGTTTGCAAAAATGTCAAACTGTTTCATTATGTGGTATTGTGTGTAGATGGATGAAGGGGGGAAACTGTTTCATCCATTTTGAATTCAGGCTGTAACACAACAAAATGTGGAATGAGTCGAAGGGGATGAATTCTTTCTGAAGGCATTGTGTAGCACCTTTATCTTCAGTCTGCAGCTGAGCCAGGGGTCTGTCCCTAGGGGCCAGTGGCCTCGATGCAGATTAAACCCCAGACGCAGATTAAACCCCAGACGCAGATTAAACCCCAGACGCAGATTAAACCTCAGACGCAGATTAAACCCCAGACGCAGATTAAACCCCAGACGCAGATTAAACCCCAGACGCAGATTAAACCCCAGACGCAGATTAAACCCCAGACGCAGATTAAACCCCAGACGCAGATTAAACCCCAGACGCAGATTAAACCCCAGACGCAGATTAAACCCCAGACGCAGATTAAACCCCAGACGCAGATTAAACCCCAGACGCAGATTAAACCCCAGACGCAGATTAAACCGGACTCAAGTACTGTATACTCACTAGATATTCTCAATTGAACGTGCCTCTTAGTCCAGGACCAGGTTTTATCTGTGTCCTGAAAATCGTCAACACTGCCCCCAAATACCTTTTTGTTTGTTTGTTTGGAAAGCCAGTTCTTGGTTCTTCAGGTCAGACACCTTTTTTGTACCTTTTTTTTTCAAGAGAACATTCGAAGAACAACATGTTCATCAGCAACTAGACCCATAGGCAGCTACTGTGGCAGAAATGGAACATGTTGGATGGATGAAGAAATTAAACCTTTCATTGATCCTCATCAGTATAGGATCTTCTGACAGTTAGCCTCGTCCTCTCTCAGATTTTCTCTCACATCCTCAGTAGGGATCTTCTGACAGTTAGCTTCCCTCGTCCTCTCTCAGATCCTCAGTAGGGATCTTCTGACAGTTAGCTTGCCTCGTCCTCACTCAGATCCTCAGTAGGGATCTTCTGATAGGTAGCTTGCCTCGTCCTCTCTCAGATCCTCAGTAGGGATCTTCTGACAGTTAGCTTGCCTCGTCCTCTCTCAGATCCTCAGTAGGGATCTTCTGACAGTTAGCTTGCCTCGTCCTCACTCAGGATCTTCTGACAGTTAGCTTGCCTCGTCCTCTCTCAGATCCTCAGTAGGGATCTTCTGACAGTTAGCTTGCCTCGTCCTCTCAGATCCTCAGTAGGGATCTTCTGATAGTTAGCTTGCCTCGTCCTCTCTCAGATCCTCAGTAGGGATCTTCTGACAGTTAGCTTGCCTTGTCCTCTCTCAGATCCTCAGTAGGGATCTTATAGGTCTGTATAGATCTGTATAGGCCTCATGTTCTACAGTAATTACATGGTTCTAAATAGTTTTGTCCTCTGGTTCTCTCTCCCTCCTCTCATCAGTGGTTCTAAAACACGGTTCTGTTTCCCTCTCTCTCAGATCATCATCAGTATAGGTCTGATGTTCTACGTGGTCCATCGAGCCCAGGTGGAGCTGAATGCGGCCATCGCTGCCTGTCAGATGGAGCTGAAGACATCACACATGAACGGCACTTCCACCAATCACAGCGGCTTCACGTACTGCAGCAAGAGGGCGTCGGCCGGGGGTGGGATCATCAACGTGGTCTGATAAATGTCTCAAAACCCTGATTGGACACGAGCGACTGGAATCGAACTGAACACTGATTGGCCAGTGTAGCATTTGTGATATCTGATAGGAGTGCCTTCCACGGTGAGGAGTCTGGAGTGAGGAGGACCTGCCAAATAGGGATGCTGATTGTGTGGATCTATAGGGCTTGTAGGTGCAGCTGAGGGGTGCCAGGTGTTTAGTAGTCAGGTACAGTGGTGTTCTCTTCACGGACTTACGCTTCCAACACACCGACAGCGCCATTGCATTTTGGTACACCAGAGTTGCATTAATTTCCAATGAAACGGCGTTGTGCAGCATTGCGTTGCAGAGGCAGTTGCAGTTCGTTCTGTGTGGTGCAGATGTTGGATTTAGCGAAGGTACGCGTCAAACTGTATGAGTAGACGGCTTGACAGAAATGGGTGCAGAAGGTGAATGTTAAACTGTTGTTACACACATATCCAGATGATGCTGTCGGTGTGTTGGAAGAGTTAACCGGAGTTCTCTATACAACACAGCTCACCATTCAGATCTCAGAGACCAATGGCTTCTCTTCTACAGTGTGGGACCAGGGGCCAATGGCTTCTCTTCTACAGTGTGGGACCAGGGGCCAATGGCTTCTCTTCTACAGTGTGAGACCAGGGGCCATTGGCTTCTCTTCTACAGTGTGGGACCAGGGGCCAATGGCTTCTCTTCTACAGTGTGGGACCAGGGGCCATTGGCTTCTCTTCTACAGTGTGGGACCAGGGGCCAATGGCTTCTCTTCTACAGTGTGGGACCAGGGGCCAATGGCTTCTCTTCTACAGTGTGGGACCAGGGGCCAATGGCTTCTCTTCTACAGTGTGGGACCAGGGGCCAATGGCTTCTCTTCTACAGTGTGGGACCAGGGGCCAATGGCTTCTCTTCTACAGTGTGGGACCAGGGGCCAATGGCTTCTCTTCTACAGTGTGGGACCAGGGGCCAATGGCTTCTCTTCTACAGTGTGGGACCAGGGGCCATTGGCTTCTCTTCTACAGTGTGGGACCAGGGGCCAATGGCTTCTCTTCTACAGTGTGGGACCAGGGGCCAATGGCTTCTCTTCTACAGTGTGGGACCAGGGGCCAATGGCTTCTCTTCTACAGTGTGGGAGCAGGGGCCAATGGCTTCTCTTCTACAGTGTGGGACCAGGGGCCAATGCGTTGAACTCATAATGATGAAATAAATAAATGGTACAGCACACTGAGTTTTTTTTTTAAATTCATTTTTTCCTTGTTCTTCTCTTTCACTTTAGGCCAGCGTTTCCCAAACTCAGTCCTGGGCCCCCAGGGTCCACCTTCTTGGTTCTTAACCATAACACTTCACAGCTGATTCAAATAATCTAAGCATGAAGATGTATTTATTGTAATTATTAGATTTTTTTGTACGAGGCGAGTCAGTTAAGAACAATTTCTTAATTACAATGACGGCCGGTTGTGATACAGCCTGGAAAAGAACCAGGGTGTTTGGAGTGACACTTCAAGCACTGAGCTGCACCACTTGGGAGCCCGTTGATTGGTTGATTTATTTGAATCCGCTGTGTAGTGCTAGGGCAAAAAGCTAAACGTCCACCGGGGGGGGGGCAGGACAGAGTTTGGGGAAACCCAGCAAAACCTACCTAGGATTTTATTTTCATTTCACCTTTATTTAACCAGGTGTGTGTGTATGTGTATATATATATATATATAACCCTTTATTTAACCAGGTAGGCCAGTTGAGAACACCTTTATCTAACCAGGTAGGCTAGTTGAGAACAAGTTCTCATTTACATCTGCGACCTGGCCAAGATAAAGCAAAGCAGTGCGACACAAACAACAACAGAGTTACACATGGAATAAACAAACATACAGTCAATAACACAATAGAAAAATCTATATACAGTGTGTGCAAATGTAGTAAGGGAGGTAAGGCAATAAATAGGCCATAGTAGCGAAGTAATTACAATTTAGCAAATTAACACTGGAGTGATAGATGAGCAGATGATGATGATGTGCAAGTTGAAATACTGGTGTGCAAAAAAGTAAATTAAAAACAGTATGGGGATGAGGTAGGTAGATCGGATGGGCTATTTACAGATGGACTATGTACAGCTGCAGCGATCGGTTAGCTACTCAGATAGTTGATGTTTAAAGTCAGTGAGGGAAATGTAAGTCTCCAGCTTCAGCGATTTTTGCCATTCGCTCCAGTCACTGTCAGCAGAGAACTGGAAGGAAAGGCGGCCAAAGGAGGTGTTGGCTTTGGGGATGACCAGTGAGATATACAGTGGGGCAAAAAAGTAGTTAGTCAGCCACCAATTGTGCAAGTTCTCCCACTTAAAAAGATGAGAGGCCTGTAATTTTCATCATAGATACACTTCAACTATGGCAGACAAAATTAGAAAAAAAAATCCAGAAAATCACATTGTAGGATTTTTTATGAATTTATTTGCAAATTAAACCCTGCTATAACCTGCCTAGTATGATATAACCTGCTATAACCTGCCTAGTATGATAAACCCTGATATAACCTGCCTAGTATGATAAACCCTGCTATAACCTGCCTAGTATGATAAACCCTGATATAACCTGCCTAGTATGATAAACCCTGCCTAGTATGATAAACCCTGCTATAACCTGCCTAGTATGATAAACCCTGCTATAACCTGCCTAGTATGATAAACCCTGCTATAACCTGCCTAGTATGATAAACCCTGATATAACCTGCCTAGTATGATAAACCCTGCCTAGTATGATAAACCCTGCTATAACCTGCCTAGTATGATAAACCCTGCCTGGTATGATAAACCCTGCTATAACCTGCCTATTATGATAAACCCTGCCTAGTATGATAAACTCTGCCTAGTATGATAAACCCTGATATAACCTGCCTAGTATGATAAACCCTGCCTAGTATGATAAACCCTGCTATAACCTGCCTAGTATGATAAACCCTGATATAACCTGCCTAGTATGATGAACCCTGATATAACCTGCCTAGTATGATAAACCCTGCTATAACCTGCCTAGTATGATAAACCCTGCTATAACCTGCCTAGTATGATAAACCCTACTATAACCTGCCTAGTATGATAAACCCTGCTATAACCTGCCTAGTATGATAAACCCTGCTATAACTTGCCTAGTATGATAAACCCTAATATAACCTGCCTAGTATGATAAACCCTGATATAACCTGCCTAGTATGATAAACCCTGCTATAACCTGCCTAGTATGATAAACCCTGCTATAACCTGCCTAGTATGATAAACCCTGATATAACCTGCCTAGTATGATAAACCCTGATATAACCTGCCTAGTATGATAAACCCTGCTATAACCTGCCTAGTATGATAAACCCTGCTATAACCTGCCTAGTTTATCAACCCTGCCTAGTATGATAAACCCTGCTATAACCTGCCTAGTATGATATAACCTGCCTAGTATGATAAACCCTGCCTAGTATGATTTACCCTGCTATAACCTGCCTAGTATGATTTACCCTGCTATAACCTGCCTAGTATGATAAACCCTGCTATAACCTGCCTAGTATGATAAACCCTGCCTAGTATGATAAACGCTGCTATAACCTGCCTAGTATGATAAACCCTGCCTAGAATGATAAACCCTGCTATAACCTGCCTAGTATGATAAACCCTGCTATAACCTGCCTAGTATGATAAACCCTGCTATAACCTGCCTAGTATGATAAACCCTGATATAACCTGCCTAGTATGATAAACCCTGCTATAACCTGCCTAGTATGATAAACCCTGCCTAGTATGATAAACCCTGCCTAGTATGATAAACCCTGCTATAACCTGCCTAGTATGATAAACCCTGCCTAGTATGATAAACCCTGCCTAGTATGATAAACCCTGATATAACCTGCCTAGTATGATAAACCCTGCCTAGTATGATAAACCCTGCTATAACCTGCCTAGTATGATAAACCCTGATATAACCTGCCTAGTATGATAAACCCTGATATAACCTGCCTAGTATGATAAACCCTGCTATAACCTGCCTAGTATGATAAACCCTGCTATAACCTGCCTAGTTTATCAGCCCTGCCTAGTATGATAAACCCTGCTATAACCTGCCTAGTATGATATAACCTGCCTAGTATGATAAACCCTGCTATAACCTGCCTAGTATGATAAACCCTGCCTAGTATGATTTACCCTGCTATAACCTGCCTAGTATGATTTACCCTGCTATAACCTGCCTAGTATGATAAACCCTGCTATAACCTGCCTAGTATGATAAACCCTGCCTAGTATGATAAACCCTGCTATAACCTGCCTAGTATGATAAACCCTGATATAACCTGCCTAGTATGATAAACCCTGCTATAACCTGCCTAGTATGATAAACCCTGCCTAGTATGATAAACCCTGCTATAACCTGCCTAGTATGATAAACCCTGCCTAGTATGATAAACCCTGCTATTACCTGCCTAGTATGATAAACCCTGCCTAGTATGATAAACCCTGCTATAACCTGCCTAGTATGATAAACCCTGCTATAACCTGCCTAGTATGATAAACCCTGATATAACCTGCCTAGTATGATAAACCCTGATATAACCTGCCTAGTATGATAAACCCTGCCTAGTATGATAAACCCTGCTATAACCTGCCTAGTATGATATAACCTGCCTAGTATGATAAACCCTGATATAACTTGCCTTAGTCCAGAGACGTGCTATATTGACAAAAACTACCACTACTTTTTTTTTACTGTCAGGTCCACTACAACAGGCATAATGACTCCGTACAACAGGCATAATGACGCCGTACGACAGGCAGAATGACTCCGTACGACAGGCAGAATGACGCCGTACGACAGGCAGAATGACGCCGTACGACAGGCAGAATGACGCCGTACGACAGGCAGAATGACGCCGTACGACAGGCAGAATGACGCCGTACGACAGGCAGAATGACGCCGTACGACAGGCAGAATGACGCCGTACGACAGGCAGAATGACGCCGTACGACAGGCAGAATGACGCCGTACGACAGGCAGAATGACGCCGTACGACAGGCAGAATGACGCCGTACGACAGGCAGAATGACGCCGTACGACAGGCAGAATGACGCGGTACGACAGGCAGAATGACGCCGTACGACAGGCAGAATGACGCCGTACGACAGGCAGAATGACTCCGTACGACAGGCAGAATGACGCCGTACGACAGGCAGAATGACGCCGTACGACAGGCAGAATGACGCCGTACGACAGGCAGAATGACGCCGTACGACAGGCAGAATGACGCCGTACGACAGGCAGAATGACGCCGTACGACAGGCAGAATGACGTCGTACGACAGGCAGAATGACGCCGTACGACAGGCAGAATGACGCCGTACGACAGGCAGAATGACGCCGTACGACAGGCAGAATGACGCGGTACGACAGGCAGAATGACGCGGTACGACAGGCAGAATGACGCCGTACGACAGGCAGAATGACGCCGTACGACAGGCAGAATGACTCCGTACGACAGGCAGAATGACTCCGTACAACAGGCAGAATGACTCCGTACAACAGGCAGAATGACGCCGTACAACAGGCAGAATGACGCCGTACAACAGGCAGAATGACGCCGTACAACAGGCAGAATGACGCCGTACAACAGGCAGAATGACGCCGTACAACAGGCAGAATGACGCCGTACAACAGGCAGAATGACGCCGTACAACAGGCAGAATGACGCCGTACAACAGGCAGAATGACGCCGTACAACAGGCATAATGACTCCGTACAACAGGCAGAATGACGACGTATGGTTTAATGATCTATGGTTTACTGGTCTAAAGTAGTGCACTATATAGGGAACAGGGTTCTATAGGGCTCTGGTCTAAAGTAGTGCACTATATAGGGAATAGGGTTCCATAGGGCTCTGGTCTAAAGTAGTGCACTATATAGGGAATAGGATTCCATAGGGCTCTGGTCTAAAGTAGTGCACTATATAGGGAATATAGTGCACTGCAGCCGAGGTGAGTAAGACATTTAAACGTGTTAACCCTCGCAAGGCTGCAGGCCCAGACGGCATCCCCAGCCGCGCCCTCAGAGCATGCGCAGACCAGCTGGCCGGTGTGTTTACGGACATATTCAATCAATCCCTATACCAGTCTGCTGTTCCCACATGCTTCAAGAGGGCCACCATTGTTCCTGTTCCCAAGAAAGCTAAGGTAACTGAGCTAAACGACTACCGCCCCGTAGCACTCACATCCGTCATCATGAAGTGCTTTGAGAGACTAGTCAAGGACCATATCACCTCCACCCTACCTGACACCCTAGACCCACTCCAATTTGCTTACCGCCCAAATAGGTCCACAGACGATGCAATCTCAACCACACTGCACACTGCCCTAACCCATCTGGACAAGAGGAATACCTATGTGAGAATGCTGTTCATCGACTACAGCTCGGCATTCAACACCATAGTACCCTCCAAGCTCGTCATCAAGCTCGAGACCCTGGGTCTCGACCCCGCCCTGTGCAACTGGGTACTGGACTTCCTGACGGGCCGCCCCCAGGTGGTGAGGGTAGGCAACAACATCTCCTCCCCGCTGATCCTCAACACTGGGGCCCCACAAGGGTGCGTTCTGAGCCCTCTCCTGTACTCCCTGTTCACCCACGACTGCGTGGCCACGCACGCCTCCAACTCAATCATCAAGTTTGCGGACGACACAACAGTGGTAGGCTTGATTACCAACAACGACGAGACGGCCTACAGGGAGGAGGTGAGGGCCCTCGGAGTGTGGTGTCAGGAAAATAACCTCACACTCAACGTCAACAAAACTAAGGAGATGATTGTGGACTTCAGGAAACAGCAGAGGGAACACCCCCCTATCCACATCGATGGAACAGTAGGGGAGAGGGTAGCAAGTTTTAAGTTCCTCGGCATACACATCACAGACAAACTGAATTGGTCCACTCACACAGACAGCATCGTGAAGAAGGCGCAGCAGCGCCTCTTCAACCTCAGGAGGCTGAAGAAATTCGGCTTGTCACCAAAAGCACTCACAAACTTCTACAGATGCACAATCGAGAGCATCCTGGCGGGCCTGGTATGGCAACTGCACCGCCCTCAACCGTAAGGCTCTCCAAAGGGTAGTGAGGTCTGCACAACGCATCACCGGGGGCAAACTACCTGCCCTCCAGGACACCTACACCACCCGATGTCACAGGAAGGCCATAAAGATCATCAAGGACATCAACCACCCGAGCCACTGCCTGTTCACCCCGCTATCATCCAGAAGGCGAGGTCAGTACAGGTGCATCAAAGCTGGGACCGAGAGACTGAAAAACAGCTTCTATCTCAAGGCCATCAGACTGTTAAACAGCCACCACTAACACTGAGTGGCTGCTGCCAACACACTGACACTGACTCAACTCCAGCCACTTTAATAATGGGAATTGATGGGAAATGATGTAAATATATCACTAGCCACTTTAAACAATGCTACCTTATATAATGTTACTTACCCTACATTATTCATCTCATATGCATACGTATATACTGTACTCTATATCATCGACTGTATCCTTATGTAATACATGTATCACTAGCCACTTTAAACTATGCCACTTTGTTTACATACTCATCTCATTTGTACATACTGTACTCGATACCATCTACTGTATCTTGCCTATGCTGCTCTGTACCATCACTCATTCATATATCCTTATGTACATATTCTTTATCCCCTTACACTGTGTACAAGACAGTAGTTTTGGAATTGTTAGTTAGATTACTTGTTATTACTGCATTGTCGGAACTAGAAGCACAAGCATTTCGCTACACTCGCATTAACATCTGCTAACCATGTGTATGTGACAAATACAATTTGATTTGATTTGATTTGGGTTCCATAGGGCTCTGGTCTAAAGTAGTGCACTATATAGGGAATAGGGTTCCATAGGGCTCTGGTCTAAAGTAGTGTACTATATAGGGTGCCATAGGGCTCTGGTCTAAAGTAGTGCACTATATAGGGAATAGGGTTCCATAGGGCTCTGGTCTAAAGTAGTGCACTATATAGGGAATAGGGTTCCATAGGGCTCTGGTCTATAGTAGTGCACTATATAGGGAATAGGGTTCCATAGGGCTCTGGTCTAAAGTAGTGCACTATGTAGGGAATAGGGTTCCATAGGGCTCTGGTCTAAAGTAGTGCACTATATAGGGAATAGGATTCCATAGGGCTCTGGTCTAAAGTAGTGCACTATGTAGGGAATAGGGTTCCATAGGGCTCTGGTCTAAAGTAGTGCACTATATAGGGTGCCATAGGGCTCTGGTCTAAAGTAGTGCACTATATAGGGAATAGGGTGCCATAGGGCTCTGGTCTAAAGTAGTGCACTATATAGGGAATAGGGTTCTATAGGGCTCTGGTCTAAAGTAGTGCACTATATAGGGTGCCATAGGGCTCTGGTCTAAAGTAGTGCACTATATAGGGAATAGGGTGCCATAGGGTTCTGGTCTAAAGTAGTGCACTATATAGGGAATAGGGTTCCATAGGGCTCTGGTCTAAAGTAGTGTACTATATAGGGAATAGGGTTCCATAGGGCTCTGGTCTAAAGTAGTGCACTATATAGGGAATAGGGTGCCATAGGGCTCTGGTCTAAAGTAGTGCACTATATAGGGAATAGGGTTCTATAGGGCTCTGGTCTAAAGTAGTGCACTATATAGGGT
Source organism: Oncorhynchus clarkii lewisi (assembly GCF_045791955.1). Lineage (NCBI taxonomy): Eukaryota > Metazoa > Chordata > Actinopteri > Salmoniformes > Salmonidae > Oncorhynchus > Oncorhynchus clarkii. The sequence goes on from NC_092178.1 coordinate 2,599,402, forward strand.
GCCATAGGGCTCTGGTCTAAAGTAGTGCACTATATAGGGAATAGCGTGCCATATGGCTCTGGTCTAAAGTAGTGCACTATATATAGGGAATAGGGTTCTATAGGGATCTGGTCTAAAGTGGTGTACTATATAGGGAATAGGGTGCCATAGGGCTCTGGTCTAAAGTAGTGCACTATAATAGCGAATAGGGTGCCATAGGGTTCTGGTCTAAAGTAGTGCACCATATAGGGAATAGGGTGCCATATGGCTCTGGTCTAAAGTAGTGCACCATATAGGGAATAGGGTGCCATAGGGCTCTGGTCTAAAGTAGTGCACTATATAGGGAATATGGTCCCATAGGGCTCTGGTCTAAAGTAGTGTACTATATAGGGAATAGGGTTCCATAGGGCTCTGGTCTAAAGTAGTGCACTATATAGGGAATAGGGTTCCATAGGGCTCTGGTCTAAAGTAGTGCACTATATAGGGAATAGGGTGCCATTTGGGATGTAACCCTGTCTGTCATCAAATTTAAAATCAGATGTATTTATCAGCCCTTTGTACATCAGCTGATATCTCAAAGTGCTGTACAGAAACCCAGCCTGAAACCCCAAACAGCAAGCAATGCAGGTGTAGAAGCACAGTGCTAATAGTATGAATGTGAAAACTAGGAGTTTGTTGTGTTCTGTTTCCATGTTCCATCCATCTCTTAATATTACACAGGTTTTTTTTTGGTTAATTTGTTTTTATGTCGATTTGCAGGGACTTTTTGGGATAAGTTTCAGTCTGTAGTTGAATTCTCTTTATCTTAAACTATAAGGCACAATTAGAGACTGTCATTGCTATCAGTTCTGACTCGTGTTCATTAGGCACCTCCTTTCCACTAAATTGAACTTGTTCAATAAGAAACATTGGTTTTGAATAGGACCCAGGTCGGGGTTTGGCATGGGGATCCTGTCCTGCCTGGCCTATAGGAACAGTTATGCTTTAACCTGGCTGACCAATAGGAACAGTTCTGCTTTAGCCTGGTGGTCCTGTCCTGGCTGACCGACCAATAGTAACAGTTCTGCTTTGGCCTGGCTGTCCAATAGCAACACTTCTGCTTTGGCCTGGCTGTCCAATAGAAACACTTCTGCTTTGGCCTGGCTGTCCAATAGGAACACTCCTGCTTTGGCCTGGATGTCCAATAGGAACACTCCTGCTTTGGCCTGGCTGTCCAATAGGAACACTCCTGCTTTGGCCTGGATGTCCAATAGCAACACTCCTGCTTTGGCCTGGCTGTCCAATAGCAACACTCCTGCTCTGGCCTGGCTGTCCAATAGCAACACTCCTTCTTTGGCCTGGCTGTCCAATAGCAACACTCCTTCTTTGGCCTGGCTGTCCAATAGCAACACTCCTTCTTTGGCCTGGCTGTCCAATGGCAACACTCTTGCTTTGGCCTGGCTGTCCAATAGCAACACTCCTGCTTTGGCCTGGCTGTCCAATAGTAACACTCCTTCTTTGGCCTGGCTGTCCAATAGCAACACTCCTTCATTGGCCTGGCTGTCCAATAGCAACACTCCTTCTTTGGCTTGGCTGTCTGCTCCGGGATGATTTTAGCAGCTCTGCAGTTCTGACCGGAACAGATGGAAAGGAGAGACATTCCCAGCAGGGAATGTTGTTCTGTTCTGCCAAGGAGCCCCGAGTACATTATGGTCTGATTTAACCATTCGTTTTACTGTGGATATAGATACTTGTGTACCTGTTTCCTCCAGCATCTTCACAAGGTCCTTTGCTGCTGTTCTGGGATTGATTTGCACTTTTCACACCAAAGTACGTTCATCTCTAAGGGACAGAAAGCGTCTCCTTCCTGAGCGGTATGACGGCTGCGTGGTCCCATGGTGTTTATACTTGCGTACTATTGTTTGTACAGATGAATGTGGTACCTTCAGGCGTTTGGAAATTGCTCCCAAGGATGAACCAGACTTGTCGAGGTCTACAATTCTTTTCTGAGGTCTTGGCTGATTTCTTTTGATTTTCCCATGATGTCAAGCAAAGAGGCACTGAGTTTGAAGGTAGGCCTTGAAATAGAATGCTGTTCATTGACTACAGCTCAGCGTTCAACACCATATTGCCCTCCAAGCTCATCACTAAGCTAAGGACCCTGGGACTAAACACCTCCCTCTGCAACTGGATCCTGGACTTCCTGACGGGCTACAAATAATCAAATGCCTATCCAGACTATTTGTATGTTGTTGTATTCAGCACGTGACTAATAAAATTTGATTTGCATACAGGGATATAACCACAGATACCACATCCACACACACACACACCAGGCACTCTCTTCCATCCACCCATTCCATCTTTTCTCAGTCTTCTTCTCTGGTTTTGGAAGCAGCTTCAGAGTGTGGTTGTCTGTCTCAAAAAGCTGTTGAATACATTGTATTCGGAAAGTATTCACACCCCTTGACACGTTACAGCCTTATTATAAAATAGATTACATTTGTTTTTTTCCTCATCAATCTACACACAATACCCCATAACGACGAGCAAAAACAGGGTTTTTAGACATTTTTGCAAATGTATATCTTTTTTGCTTCTGAAATATAACATTTACATAAGTATTTAGACCCTTTACTCAGTACTTTGTTGAAACACCTTTGGCAGCGTTTACAGCCTCAAGTCTTCTTGAGTAGGACGCTACAAGCTTGGCACACCTGTATTTGGGGAGATTATCCCATTCTTGTCTTCAGATCCTCTCAAGCTTTGTCAAGTTGGATGGGGAGTGTCGCTGCACAGCTATTCTCAGGTCTCTCCAGAGTTGTTCGATCGGGTTCAAGTCCAGGCTCTGGCTGGGCCACTGAAGTACATTGAGACTTGTCCCAAAGCCAGTCCTGTGTTGTCTTGGCTGTGTGCTTAGGGTCGTTGTCCTGTTTGGATGGTGAACCTTTGCCCCAGCCTGAGGTCCTGAGCGCTCTGGAGCAGGTTTTCATCAATAATCTCTCTGTCCTTTGCTCCGTTCACCTTTGCCTCAATCCTGACTAGTCCCCCAGTCCCTACCGCTGAAAAACATCCCCACAGCATGCTGCCACCACCATGCGTCACCGTAGGGATGGTGCCAGGTTTCCTCCTGACGTGACGCTTGGCATTCAGGCCAAATAGTTCAATCTTGGTTTCATCAGACCAGAGAATCTTGTTTCTCAAGGTCTGAGAGTCTCTAGGTGCCTTTTGGCAAACTCTAAGTGGGCTGTCATGTGCCTTTTACTGAGGAGTGGCTTCCGTCTGGCCACTTTACTAGAAAGGCTCGATTGGTGGAGTGCTGCAGAGATGGTTGTCCTGGAAGGTTCTCCCATCTCCACAGAGGAACTCTGGAGCTCTGTCAGTGGCCATAGGATTCTTGGTCACCTCCCTGACCAAGGACCTTCTCCCCAGATTGCTCAGTTTGGCCAGGCGGGCAGCTCTAGGAAGAGTCTTGGTGGTTCCAAACTTCTTCCTTTTAAGAATGGAGGCCACTGTGTTCTTGGGGACCTTCAATGCTGCAGACATTTTATGGTACCCTTCCCCAGATCTGTGCCTTGACACAATCCTGTCTCTGAGGACAGGTGTGTGTCTTTCCAAATCATGTCCAATCAATAGAATTTACCACAGGTGGACTCCAAGTTGTAGAAACATCTCAAGGATGATCAATGGAAACAGGATGCACCTGAGCTCAATTTTGAGTCTCATAGCAAAGAGTCTGAATACTGATGTAAATAAGATATTGATGTTTTATTTTTTTATACATTTTTGGAAATGTCGAAAAACCTGTTATCGCTTTGTCATTCTGGTGTATTGTGTGTAGTTACATTTTTATTATTATACAGAAAATAAATGATCCTTTATTTAACTAGGCAAGTCAGTTAAGAACAAATGATTAATGACTGAGGAAAAAATTTAATATAATCCATTTTAGAATAAGGCTGTAACGTAACGGAGAAAATCAAGGGGTCTGAATACTTTTCTGAATGCACTGTATGTGTATACCAGAATGAGTTCTTCACTGTTTCTGGAGAGACTAAGGCTCCACCCTGAATTTAGCAAAAATGTGATGACAGGGCTGTATTGATGTTGATTGAACTGAACGATATTAACGGGCAGAATCATACAGACCCTGTCTGGGGCTGTAACGTCATAGCCTGGATCCCAGATCTGTTTGCGCCGTCTTTCCAACTCCTATCTATGGTGACCATTGGAGTTAGCCTGGATCCCAGATCTGTTTGCGCCGTCTTTCCAACTCCTATCTATGGTGACCATTGGAGTTAGCCTGGATCCCAGATCTGTTTGCGCCGTCTTTCCAACTCCTATCTATGGTGACCATTGGAGTTAGCCTGGATCCCAGATCTGTTTGCGCCGTCTTTCCAACTCCTATCTATGGTGACCATTGGAGTTAGCCTGGATCCCAGATCTGTTTGCGCCGTCTTTCCAACTCCTATCTATGGTGACCATTGGAGTTAGCCTGGATCCCAGATCTGTTTGCGCCGTCTTTCCAACTCCTATCTATGGTGACCATTGGAGTTAGCCTGGATCCCAGATCTGTTTGTGCTTTTGCCTACTTCATGCTGTCCTTCACGTCAAGACGAGGAGTGACAAGGTGGCACAAACAGACTGGTACCCAGGCTACATTGGAGTTGGCTAGACCGCACATGGAGATCTGGGATCCAGGCTAACAACCTGCCTTGCACCTCCTGCTGTTTGAAACCTGTAGGGTTTCACGTCATCATCAGACAAACCAACATATATCTACTGTCACCCTCCCAGTACCAACATATCTCCTGTCACCCTCCCAGTACCTGTAGAAACATATCTGCTCATGATGAGCAGAGAAGATCCAACGTGAGTGTGCCAAAGGGCACCTTATTCCCTAGATAAATGTACCCTATAGTCCCTGTTCAAAGTTAGTGCACAATATAGGGAATATGGTGCTCTGGGTGAAGGAACATCCAGGAAAACAGAGCTGCCAGTAGACACTAGCCAAACATCTGAACTATACAATTAGAATAGCTGAGTCCATTCTACTAATTATGTATCTATGGTCTGAGCACTGGCAGCACATTGGAAAAGTTAAAAGGTTGCATATATATATATATAATTGGAGAGGTCAGCATGTGTTGACATGGGGTTGGCAGGACACATGATATTAAAGAAGCAACACAAGTCTACTGAATGGAAGCCATTAAACCTCGTTCCCACCGACAACCTGATCAACTGTATGTGAAGGGGAGATGTCACACTAGATACTGACTGGTTTTCTGATCCACGCCCCTACCTTTTATTTAAAGGTATCTGTATTCTCCCTCATGTGAAAGCTATAGATTAGGGTCAAATGAATTGTTTTCAATTGACTCATTTCCTTGAGTTAACAGTAACTGGGTAAAATATGTGCATTATATATAAATGTAACAGTTTGCTCCGTCCATGTTACTGTAGCGTAGCAAAATGCTACGAGGGTCATTTGTTTTTAATCTAAATAGCAATTCATCTCATTCTGTTTCCATGCTTGACATTTCAGCAAGGACCAAAAATGAAATGTAATCTAATCTGAGAGATCGACCAGGAGGAGAGAACATGCTGTGTAGGCTGAGGATCGTTGGCAAGGACACCAACTTGAAGAAAAAGCTTTTTAGCAGAGCCTCGTGACATGTCCTCTTTCTTCCTTTAAAAAAAAATACAAAATTGGCCAATCAAATTCTGACAGAAGGCAGTGAGACGGGAACAGATGTCTCCTAAACTAACCTTTGTCATGGAAATTGATAAGCATTTTGACTTGATAATTTGCGCAACGTCACTCCCTAGGTGTTTAAACGATGTCATAGAAGCCTCTCTGGTGAAGAAAAACAAGCCATTTATTTCCAGAATGTATTTATTTCAATGTCCAGGACTAAAAACAGATTTGAGGGAAATCATCATCACACTTCTGCTATTAAAACCAAACACATATTGAAATAAAAAAATGAGAGCCAAAGCCTATTAGGAGACGAGAGCATAAAGCATCTAAACACTGGGATAAGATCCGCACAGCTGCTGTCCAAAGTGACACCCCTATTCCCTATATAGTGCACTCATTTTCACCAGTTGTATGGTCTCTGGTCTAAAGTAGTGCACTAAAATAGGGAGGCATTTAGGACATTCAACATTTCCATTCTGAGGGTGTGTTAGGCGTGAGGTGACCAAGGCAAGATTGAAACCTTCCTGTCCTCAGCTCAAGGCACTACAATAAAGGTGAGCCAGCCGTCTCTGATCCTGCCGTCAGTGGCCATACAGAGACTGTGCTTGCTACCGATCCAATATTAGAGCAACTATAACCTTTTTAACTGTCCGTTAGGAAAGTTAACCTCTTCAGACTCTGCTGGGACACGCAAACATGTTCCCCGTCTCATATTGGTTCCTGGTCAAAAGCAGTGCACTACAGGGATCAATTTGGGACAGGACCCTTAAGTCTCAGAAGCTAAAGGATAAAGCTGCAGTAGATTCCCCAGTGATCACTGGTGTAGCGACCACAGTCCAGCTTCTCTAAACCCACCAGGGCCATGTGGTCTGGGGTCATCCGGGACCCGGGGCCCTCCTTGGCCGGTCGGAGGTAGACGCGGTCAAAACGACACCTGCTGACATACGGTACACTCTTGTTGCTGTTGGCCTTGGTGTCCCAGGTGTACCTGCAGTGCTCCTGCTTCCCCAGCTGCTCCCACACGTCACACACCCCACCGGGCAGACCTCCAACCTTGGTCACCTGAGACAGAAATAAAGTTATCAAGGGTTGACAGATTCCTATCTGAGATATTGATAGAGATACTCTCAATGATCGGCTATGAAAAGCCAACTGACATTTACTCCTGAGGTGCTGACCTGTTGTACCCTCGACAACCACTGTGATTATTATTATTTGACCATGCTGGTCATTTATGAACATTTTAACATCTTGGCCATGTTCTGTTATAATCTCCACCCGGCACAGCCAGAAGAGGACTGGCCACCCCTCGGAGCCTGGTTCCTCTCTAGGTTTCTTCCTAGGTTTTGGCCTTTCTAGGGAATTTTTCCGAGCCACCGTGCTTCTACACCTGCATTGCTTGCTGTTTGGGGTATTAGGCTGGGTTTCTGTACTGCACTTTGAGATATCAGCTGATGTAAGAAGGGCTTTATAAACAAATGTGACATTGATGAGAAAGAATGAGAGGCCAGAGAGAAAGAATGGTTTCAGGATAACACACAGAGAGAGACCTAACCTCGGCGTCCCTCAGGTTAGTGTCCCCTCCAAATAGGACAGTCACGTTAGTGGGAGCCTCCCTCATCCTCTTCAGCACCACACTCAGCTGTTTCATCCTCTCCTCTGCCTGTCCCTTACAGCTCTCAAAGTGGGACGTCATCACGCACAGCTCCTGGTCCCTGAACGTCACCTGAGGCCGAATGGACACGCACAGCGACAGCGCTACGATAAGCTGTGTAGTAATAAAGACAATGACCCGTTTAGATTCCTGTGTTTTAAAATCAGTGTGGACCTACTTGAGCAACGAGCAGATTCCTCATCATCTGAGTGGTCGGGTAACTGATGATGTCACTATTCAGGAGTTTGACTCTGGACTTCTTCAGCATCAAACCAGTGAAGTACCCCTCCTCGCCTCCTGACATTGAGGAAGTAAAATGCGTTTGTCATGGCATAATTTATATTTATATATATATCTCACACAGAGATTCTACAAAATATTAGGGACAACTTCCTAATATTGAGTTGCACCCCCCCACCCCCTCCTTTTGCCCTCAGAACAGCCTCAAATCGTCTGGGGATGGACTCTACAAGGTGTCCAAAGCATTCCACAGCGATGCTGACCCATGTTGACTCCAATGCCCCACCATAATAAATTCATTAAAAATCCTACAATGTGATTTTCTGGATTTTTTCCCCTCATTTTGTCTGTCATAGTTGAAGTGTACCTATGATGAAAATTACAGGCCTCTCATCTTTTTAAGTGGGAGAACTTGCACAATTGGTGGTAAATACCGTTTTGCCCCACTGTGCCATTTAGCAGATACTTCAAAGCAACATTACATTCCTCAGCGGGAATCGAACCCATTACCTTGGCATAAAAAGACATAAGACACTGGTTCTGTTTCAGCATCCAACTGGCCCGGCAAGCAGCCAAGTGGTTAGTGTTGGGCCAACAACTGAAAGGTTGCTGGATCGAATCCCCGAGCTGACAAGGTAAAAATCTGTCGTTCTGCCCCTGAACAAGGCAGTTTAACCCACTGTTCCCCTGAACAAGGCAGTTTAACCCACTGTTCCCCTGAGCAAGGCAGTTAACCCACTGTTCCCCTGAGCAAGGCAGTTAACCCACTGTTCCCCTGAGCAAGGCAGTTAACCCACTGTTCCCCCGAGCAAGGCAGTTAACCCACTGTTCCCCCGAGCAAGGCAGTTAACCCACTGTTCCCCCGAGCAAGGCAGTTAACCCACTGTTCCCCCGAACAAGGCAGTTAACCCACTGTTCCCCCGAGCAAGGCAGTTAACCCACTGTTCCCCAAGGCAGTTAACCCACTGTTCCCCAAGGCAGTTAACCCACTGTTCCCCAAGGCAGTTAACCCACTGTTCCCCAAGGCAGTTAACCCACTGTTCCCCAAGGAAGTTAACCAACTGTTCCCCTGAACAAGGCAGTTAACCAACTGTTCGCCTGAACAAGGCAGTTAACCAACTGTTCGCCTGAACAAGGCAGTTAACCAACTGTTCCCCTGAACAAGGCAGTTAACCAACTGTTCCCCTGAACAAGGCAGTTAACCAACTGTTCCCCTGAACAAGGCAGTTAACCAACTGTTCCCCTGAACAAGGCAGTTAAACCCAGTGTTCCCCTGGACAAGGCAGTAAACCCAATGTTCCCCTGAACAAGGCAGTTAACCCACTGTTCCCCTGAACAAGGCAGTTAAACCCAGTGTTCCCCTGGACAAGGCAGTTAAACCCAGTGTTCCCCTGGACAAGGCAGTTAAACCCAGTGTTCCCCTGGACAAGGCAGTTAACCCACTGTTGCCCTGAACAAGGCAGTTAACCCACTGTTGCCCTGAACAAGGCAGTTAACCCACTGTTCCCCAAGGCAGTTAACCCACTGTTGCCCTGAACAAGACAGTTAACCCACTGTTTCCCTGAACAAGGCGGTTAACCCGCTATTCCCCGGGCGCCGAAGACGTGGATGTTGATCAAGGCAGCTCCCCTCACCTCTCTGATTCAGAGGGGTTGGGTTAAATGCAGAAGACACATTTCAGTTGAACAACTGACTAGGTATCCCCTCTTTCCGTAACTAATTGCATCCTAAGTATTATGCTACTATGGAAATGGGAATGTAGGTGTTATCTTGATATGGTAAAACTGTCACACCATACCCTCAATGATGGTGTAGCTGACGGCTCGCTTCTTGAGGTACTGAACATACGGTTCAATGAGTTCCTGCAGAAACACCACATCAGGGGTGTACCTTAAAGGAGAGGAGAGAACGACGTCAAAGTATGTTAACAGACAGACCCATCATATCCACAACTAGTGTCCATTTCAAATGCAAAAGACGTTTCTGTGAATTTTGTCCCATAATTCCCCCGTGACGTTTTGGATCTGCCTGAAGTGTAGGCTAACCCAGAGACATGTCCTTGAGTTTAGAGGAAGGATTTTAGCCATGCCTTTCACATAGGTTGTGTGTATTCTACATAGACCCAAAAGCCAGAGCCCCGGGCCGGCTGTTCCCTAAACCCCGGGCCGGCTGTTCCCTAAACCCCGGGCAGGCTGTTCCCTAAACTCCGGGTGTTCCATAAAACACTAGGCCGGCTGTTCCTAAACCCCGGGCCGGCTGTTCCCTAAACCCCGGGCCGGCTGTTCCCTAAACCCCGGGCCGGCTGTTCCCTAAACCCCGGGCCGGCTGTTCCCTAAACCCCGGGCCGGCTGTTCCCTAAACCCCGGGCCGGCTGTTCCCTAAACCCCGGGCCGGCTGTTCCCTAAACCCCGGGCCGGCTGTTCCCAAAACCCCGGGCCGGCTGTTCCCAAAGCCCCGGGCCGGCTGTTCCCAAAGCCCCGGGCCGGCTGTTCCCAAAGCCCCGGGCCGGCTGTTCCCAAAGCCCCGGGCCGGCTGTTCCCAAAGCCCCGGGCCAGCAGTTCCCAAAGCCCCGGGTGTTCCATAAAACACTAGGCCGGCTGTTCCTAAACCCCGGGCCGGCTGTTCTCTAAACCCTGGGTGTTCAAATAAACACTAGGCCGGCTGTTCCTAAACCACGAGCCGGCTGTTCCCTAAAACCCCGGGGCCGGCTGTTCCCTAAAACCCTGCGCCGGCTGTCCCCTAAAACCCCGCGCCGGCTGTCCCCTAAAACCCCGCGCCGGCTGTCCCCTAAACCCCGGGCCGGCTGTTCCCTAAACCCCGGATATTCCATAAAACCCCGGGCCGGCTGTTCCCTAAAACCCCGGGCCGGTTGATCCCTAAAACCCCGGGCCGGCTGGTCCCTAAAACCCCGGGCCGGCTGTTCCCTAAACCCCGGGCCGGCTGTTCCCTAAACCCCGGGGCGGCTGTTCCCTAAACCCCGGGCCGGCTGTTCCCTAAACCCCGGGTGTTCCATAAAACACTAGGCCGGCTGTTCCCCAAAACCCCCGGGCCGGCTGTTCCCCAAAACCCCCGGGCCGGCTGTTCCCCAAAACCCCCGGGCCGGCTGTTCCCCAAAACCCCCGGGCCGGCTGTTCCCCAAAACCCCCGGGCCGGCTGTTCCCCAAAACCCCCGGGCCGGCTGTTCCCCAAAACCCCCGGGCCGGCTGTTCCCCAAAACCCCCGGGCCGGCTGTTCCCCAAAACCCCCGGGCCGGCTGTTCCCCAAACCCCCGGGCCGGCTGTTCCCTAAACCCCCGGGCCGGCTGTTCCCTAAACCCCCGGGCCGGCTGTTTCCCTAAACCCCGGGCCGGCTGTTCCCTAAACCCCGGGCCGGCTGTTCCCTAAACCCCGGGCCGGCTGTTCCCTAAAACACTAGGCCGGCTGTTCCTAAACCCCGGGCCGGGTGTTCCATAAAACTCCCGGGCCGGCTGTTCCCCAAAACCCCCGGGCCGGCTGTTCCCCAAACCCCCGGGCCGGTTGTTCCCCAAACCCCCGGCCGGCTGTTCCCTAAACCCCAGGCCAGCTGTTCCCTAAACCCCGGGCCGGCTGTTCCTAAACTAGGGGTCCCTGATATGAAAATGGGGCGGCGGGAGAATTTCCAAAATCCAGAAGAAAAAATATATATCTTTGTATCTCAAAATGTGCACCCTAATCCCTATATAGTGCACTACTTTAGACCAGAGCCTTAGGCACCATATTCCCTATATAGTGCACTACTTTAGACCAGAGCCCTATAGAACCCTATTCCCTATATAGTGCACTACTTTAGACCAGAGCATAGGGTGCCATTTGGGATAGGGTGCCATTTGGGATGCAGGTCAAGTAACCCAGAGAAAAGTCCTTGGGTTAAGAGTGAGGATGTTAAGGAAAGTATTTGACATGGTCCCATAACGGCTGACTAAAGACAGCTAACCAACAGCGACTCACAGGGCCAGATAGGAACAGAGGCCTCTAGCACGCTCTCCCAGGTTCACGGTGTCCAGACCATCTACATTCCAAGAGATCAGCGACAGTTTGCCGCCATCCTGCTCCTCAGAGTCCGAGGTTTTAACTTCAGCTTTGGGTTCCACTGACTTGGAGGAGTTGGTTGACTTGGCGCTGCTGCTGCTGGAACAGGCAGGCTCTTCTGTGGTCAGGTCAATGCTGCAGGATTTGCAAGGACAGATTAGGGCAGCGTTTCCCAGTCCCGAGGGCCCAAAGGGGGTGCACATTTCGGTTCTTGCACTAGCACTAACACACTTGATTCAACTCATCATCAAGCCTTTGATTATTTTACACTTACCAAAATGACTAAATAAATATTGATATTGTAGACAGGCCAACGCATGAGTATATATCACAATACATACCAGTCTATTTTCCCCTGTGGTTTGTCCAATTTCCGTCTTTTAACTTTAGGGGGGCTGATGTCCTTCTTTGGTGAATCTTCCACTGTAAAAACTGCCTCCATGTCAGCCTCGAAAAATGAGTTCAGAGCTCTCTGAAAGGTAGCACAACATACATGCAGTATAGAGAAGGTTAATGGTTTTTTCCTCCAGACCTTAAAACTAAAGTGATAGTTAATTACGTGAAGTTAAATGTCCAACGCGTTGGATTCCATGGAAATAAGAAGCCCTAACGTTGGGATGAGCAGCTACCGGAAGTGTTGTCGAATCCAATGTGCTGCTATAGCATTAGTTAGCCTAGCATGCTGATGAACAAACAGCAGTATTGAAATTCTCCATTTCTCAGTTGGTGGTCTAATTAAGAGTGCACGGTCATCTCCCAACCCTGGGTTGGTTACATTTTCCCCGAGACATATCTCACGGCGTAGCCTCGATCCGACTACAGATGGAAAAACGTATTTTACTCTATATATTAGAAACTGTTTTTAAGGCAATATAATTTCTGACCAACTTTTATGTTGAATTGGACTCTTCTGTCATTGCAGACAGAAAAAAGGGTCTGTGTTCCAAAGTTGTGTAGTCCTCCAATGTTAACTAATCAAATGGACTGATTGAAGCAGGATAATTAGCTATACCTCCATTTCCCAGTCATTTTCAGCAAGGTAACATTGAGCCACGGCGCTATCGGATCCTGTTACGGACACAAACTCATCACACAGACCAGTCCTCGTTTCTTCTAAAGTCGACACGGACTTGGAGATATTACTCATGGTTTTATCAATTTTATAGCGACACGTAATCTTGTTTTAGAAGCGAAGCAAAAGCATTTTTTCTTCTTATTTGAGGTTTAACAGCAGTTGACAGCCAATGAATGTTGCATTACCGCCACCTACCTGACTGGAGTACAACTTCCTTATTACTTTGCTTTATTTTTTTAAATTATTTTTTAAATGAAACAAATACCATCTAACCCTACACTCACTAAAAACCCACCACCCTACTCCACTATTTGCATCTATTTAGTCCTACCTCAGGCCAACAGCCTGAAAGGATGGGACACCACCACTCAACACACCCTGTAACTCTTCTGCCATCACATACCTCTCTGCAGCTGCCACCACATCCTCAATTGTCTGTGACTTCCGTTTCATCCCTGCAGTACAGTTGATAACCATTGCTATAAATGCTAGAAAGCCCAATCTTACTGAAACATATATCACTTGTTGGTTTATCCCTCTGTACTGGTACAGATCTACTACTCACACCCCTCCTCTCAGGATCCCTCCCTCTGTACTGGTACAGATCTACCACTCACACCAGTCCTCTCAGGATCCCTCCCTCTGTACTGGTACAGATCTACTAGTCACACCAGTCCTCTCAGGATCCCTCCCTCTGTACTGGTACAGATCTACTACTCACACCAGTCCTCTCAGGATCCCTCCCTCTGTACTGGTACAGATCTACTACTCACACCAGTCCTCTCAGGATCCCTCCCTCTGTACTGGTACAGATCTACTAGTCACACCAGTCCTCTCAGGATCCCTTCCTCTGCTTTCTTCACTACCTCAGCATATGACAACTTCTGCACTACTAACCCTGGAAACCTCAACCTGCCTCTCTCACACGGGACATTTCTGATCCCCAGCCACATGGGCACCCCTGCAGTTAACACATACCACTACTTTCCCCAATACTACACATTCCTCCATCCCATGCCCTTCTGCACACTTCTCACACCTTGGAACGGTCCTCCGACACACTGCTGCCACTTGCCCATAATCTTGACACCTGTAACAACGTAATGTAGTCGGCACAAAAGCTCATACGGGATAACTTATATATCCTAACATCACTTAGATGGGCAAAGACTTCACGTCCTCGTGAAGCTAGCCAAGCGCACCTCGCGAAGCTAGCCAATAAAATACAAGGGTTAGCAGCAACGTGAACTGACCAATCAGCGACCCGGAGAAGCAGACTGTTTTGAGGGAAGTTTGGTTCCACTAATGCGATTGAGAATTAAATTGCGTACAGCGTCGTTAAATATGGTTTCTCTAACTTTGAAGTAGTTAAAACAAAAATGTTGGCATATGTTGGACACTCAGGGGTTTGATCGAGTTAAGGTGTTTTATTTTTTTACATAAAAAAAAATTGCTAAAGATAAAATCAGACCTCAACAGCCTTGTCAACAAAGGTGTCCTCACCACACCCTTACATTTTCTCAGGTTACCTAGGGTATAAAACTGACTGGGGACCAGACAACCAGTCATTCAAACTGCACAAACAGATCTGAGACCAGGCTATTCTCCCACGTATCAGCTAGCTCCTGTAATTCAACTATAAAATTCAGGTGGTGTTCATGTCTGACTGGGGACCTGACAACCAGTCATTCATTATCCCTTGATCAACAGTGAACAGAGCATGGCAGGCACGGTAATCTGTCAGTTGCAAGACTGGCAGTCACATCTCAATTGTATGTCCTGGATTCCTGACCTCCCTCGTCTCCATCTCAAAGCTTACCGCAGCAGAATAGCTGAGGTTTCTCTACATTTTGGAGAAATGGGCAAGGAGAGAGAGAGTACACAAGGAATCCAGGACATACAATTGAGATGTGACTACCAGTCTTGCAACTGACAGATTACCGTGCCTGCCTTCACTGTTGATCAAGGGATAATGAATGACTGGTTGTCAGGTCCCCAGTCAGACATGAACACCACCTGAGTTTTATAGTTGAATTACAGGAGCTAGCTGATACATGGGAGAATAGCCTGGTCTCAGGTCTTTTTGTGCAGTTTGGTATGACAAGTAGCACGATGGCACAAAACAGACTCCTACCCAGGCTTGATAATACCTGTAGAATGAATGGAAGCCATTTATACAGAACCTTGTTGTAGCCCTTTAGCTCTAAAACTGTTGCTCCACACTGGGTGAAAGATTAAAGAGTAACCTGTCATCTAAAACAATGAATGGAAAAGCTCACTTGGCTGCATCTGAAAATGGCAGTCTAGGGCTCGGGACAAAAGATAGTGCTCAATATAAGAGGACAGGGTGATATTTGTGACACAGCCACTGAATGGAACAACTGTTTCCCGACAGGTACATGAAGGCTGCCGAGGTGGGTGAAGACGTGCTGATCACAGCCACAGTGTTGAAGCAAGGACGGACCCCTGGCATTCGCTACTGTCGACCTCACTGGCAAAGCCTCTGGGAAAACTCATCGCACAAAAGACACTCAAAAGCACCTTGGTAGCTACTTGATGTAGGGTGGGTGCTTTCCCAAAACGCTGACCTTGGGTCAGTTTTGCATTTCCCCACCAAAGGTTAGGATTGGGGGAGCGGAAGCTGAACCTTAGATCATGTTGCTAGGGGGAAACTTCACCCCGGAGCCACTGTCAGCCAATCAGGAATTGTCACACTGCTACTGTGGCACTGTGTTAGTCAGCAAGTCTGTGGAGGGGTGAAGAAAGATGATTATTTTGTGTATCTAATTGTGCAGTAAATATATATCTACACACTTTGTATAAATAAAACACCAGGAAATACTTTAAGTTGGCATTGTATTGGGATATGTTCAGCAGTGTTGTTTTCTAGATTCATTTCAAAATAAAGAATCAACTCAGGTGAACACACTGACCTGCCTTCAGGTGAACACATTGACCTGCCTTCAGGTGAACACATTGACCTGCCTTCAGGAGAACACATTGACCTGCCTTCAGGAGAACACATTGACCTGCCTTCAGGTGAACACATTGACCTGCCTTCAGGTGAACACATTGACCTGCCTTCAGGTGAACACATTGACCTGCCTTCAGGTGAACACATTGACCTGCCTTCAGGTGAACACATTGACCTGCCTTCAGGAGAACACATTGACCTGCCTTCAGGAGAACACATTGACCTGCCTTCAGGAGAACACATTGACCTGCCTTCAGGAGAACACATTGACCTGCCTTCAGGTGAACACATTGACCTGCCTTCAGGTGAACACATTGACCTGCCTTCAGGTGAACACATTGACCTGCCTTCAGGTGAACACATTGACCTGCCTTCAGGTGAACACATTGACCTGCCTTCAGGTTGACCTGCCTCCAGGTTGACCTGCCTTCAGGAGAACACATTGATCTGCCTTCAGGTGAACACATTGACCTGCCTTCAGGTGAACACATTGGCCTGCCTTCAGGTGAACACATTGACCTGCCTTCAGGTGAACACATTGACCTGCCTTCAGGTGAACACATTGACCTGCCTTCAGGTGAACACATTGACCTGCCTTCAGGTGAACACATTGACCTGCCTTCAGGTGAACACATTGACCTGCCTTCAGGTGAACACATTGACCTGCCTTCAGGTGAACACATTGACCTGCCTTCAGGTGAACACGTTGACCTGCCTTCAGGAGAACACGTTGACCTGCCTTCAGGAGAACACGTTGACCTGCCTTCAGGAGAACACGTTGACCTGCCTTCAGGAGAACACGTTGACCTGCCTTCAGGTGAACACGTTGACCTGCCTTCAGGTGAACACGTTGACCTGCCTTCAGGTGAACACGTTGACCTGCCTTCAGGTGAACACGTTGACCTGCCTTCAGGTGAACACGTTGACCTGCCTTCAGGTGAACACGTTGACCTGCCTTCAGGTGAACACGTTGACCTGCCTTCAGGTGAACACGTTGACCTGCCTTCAGGTGAACACGTTGACCTGCCTTCAGGTGAACACGTTGACCTGCCTTCAGGTGAACACGTTGACCTGCCTTCAGGTGAACACGTTGACCTGCCTTCAGGTGAACACGTTGACCTGCCTTCAGGTGAACACGTTGACCTGCCTTCAGGTGAACACGTTGACCTGCCTTCAGGTGAACACGTTGACCTGCCTTCAGGTGAACACGTTGACCTGCCTTCAGGTGAACACGTTGACCTGCCTTCAGGTGAACACGTTGACCTGCCTTCAGGTGAACACGTTGACCTGCCTTCAGGTGAACACATTGACCTGCCTTCAGGTGAACACATTGACCTGCCTTCAGGTGAACACATTGACCTGCCTTCAGGTGAACACATTGACCTGCCTTCAGGTGAACACATTGACCTGCCTTCAGGTGAACACATTGACCTGCCTTCAGGTGAACACATTGACCTGCCTTCAGGTGAACACATTGACCTGCCTTCAGGTGAACACATTGACCTGCCTTCAGGTGAACACATTGACCTGCCTTCAGGTGAACACATTGACCTGCCTTCAGGAGAACACATTGACCTGCCTTCAGGTTGACCTGCCTTCAGGTGAACACATTGACCTGCGTTCAGGTGAACACGTTGACCTGCCTTCAGGAGAACACGTTGGCCTGCCTTCAGGAGAACACATTGGCCTGCCTTCAGGAGAACACATTGGCCTGCCTTCAGGAGAACACATTGACCTGCCTTCAGGAGAACACACTGACCTGCCTTCAGGTGAACACACTGACCTGCCTTCAGGTGAACACATTGACCTGCCTTCAGGAGAACACATTGACCTGCCTTCAGGTGAACACATTGACCTGCCTTCAGGTGAACACATTGACCTGCCTTCAGGTGAACACATTGACCTGCCTTCAGGTGAACACATTGACCTGCCTTCAGGTGAACACATTGACCTGCCTTCAGGTGAACACATTGACCTGCCTTCAGGTGAACACATTGACCTGCCTTCAGGTGAACACATTGACCTGCCTTCAGGTGAACACATTGACCTGCCTTCAGGTTGACCTGCCTTCAGGAGAACACATTGACCTGCCTTCAGGAGAACACATTGACCTGCCTTCAGGAGAACACACTGACCTGCCTTCAGGTGAACACATTGACCTGCCTTCAGGTGAACACATTGACCTGCCTTCAGGTGAACACATTGACCTGCCTTCAGGAGAACACATTGACCTGCCTTCAGGAGAACACATTGACCTGCCTTCAGGTTGACCTGCCTTCAGGTGAACACATTGACCTGCCTTCAGGTGAACACATTGACCTGCCTTCAGGTGAACACATTGACCTGCCTTCAGGTGAACACATTGACCTGCCTTCAGGTGAACACATTGACCTGCCTTCAGGTTGACCTGCCTTCAGGAGAACACATTGACCTGCCTTCAGGAGAACACATTGACCTGCCTTCAGGAGAACACACTGACCTGCCTTCAGGTGAACACATTGACCTGCCTTCAGGTGAACACATTGACCTGCCTTCAGGTGAACACATTGACCTGCCTTCAGGTGAACACATTGACCTGCCTTCAGGAGAACACATTGACCTGCCTTCAGGTGAACACATTGACCTGCCTTCAGGTGAACACATTGACCTGCCTTCAGGTGAACACATTGACCTGCCTTCAGGAGAACACATTGACCTGCCTTCAGGTGAACACATTGACCTGCCTTCAGGTGAACACATTGACCTGCCTTCAGGTGAACACATTGACCTGCCTTCAGGTGAACACATTGACCTGCCTTCAGGTGAACACATTGACCTGCCTTCAGGAGAACACATTGACCTGCCTTCAGGAGAACACATTGACCTGCCTTCAGGAGAACACATTGACCTGCCTTCAGGTGAACACATTGACCTGCCTTCAGGAGAACACATTGACCTGCCTTCAGGTGAACACATTGAATCAAAAGAAAAAACTAAATGAAATGTACCGACTGTGCCTTATTTCCCCCGGCAAAGCAAGCTTGCAAAACATTATTATTATTATTTTATTTTTTAAACACACCCATTTTATAAGCACCGCATCAATTAGTACTCTTAGGATACTGTTGTTTGTCAAATTAAGGAACATAAATCTGCCGATCACATTCATTTCAACTCCACAACCTGTTCCATTGTTAGGCACATGATCTTTTTAACACCAGTTCCAGCATTCACCCTTGTCAACCCACTTGGGGGGGAAAAAACCCATCAGATTTCAGTAGCTTGAACGGCTTGCGTGTTAACATCTAACCAACATCGACACTGTGTGTCTGTCCGCACCATGCGATTTACAACACTGGTCTCAAAACTCCCTCTCAACTGTTCTCATCTATACTCCAGCTCTTACCAAAAATGATCTGCCTGGAATATTTCACAGGAATGCAAATGACGGCCAAAATCAATTAAAAAAACAAAACAAACACCCAGCTTCAAACTAAGGAGGCTTCTTAAAAAGGAAAACAAAGAAGAAATACCTACACCAAATGATTTTTAAATACTGTTCATATGTATCTTTAAAAAGATGTCGTTCTAGAACCCCCCTGGGCATCTTTTCCTCTTTAAAAACACATCATAGATGTCGTTCTAGAACCCCCTCTGGGCATCTTTTCCTCTTTAAAAACACATCATAGATGTCGTTCTAGAACCCCTCTGGGCATCTTTTCCTCTTTAAAAACACATCATAGATGTCGTTCTAGAACCCCCCTGGGCATCTTTTCCTCTTTAAAAACACATCATAGATGTCGTTCTAGAACCCCTCTGGGCATCTTTTCCTCTTTAAAAACACATCATAGATGTCGTTCTAGAACCCCTCTGGGCATCTTTTCCTCTTTAAAAACACATCATAGATGTCGTTCTAGAACCCCCCTGGGCATCTTTTCCTCTTTAAAAACACATCATAGATGTCGTTCTAGAACCCCTCTGGGCATCTTTTCCTCTTTAAAAACACATCATAGATGTCGTTCTAGAACCCCTCTGGGCATCTTTTCCTCTTTAAAAACACATCATAGATGTCGTTCTAGAACCCCCCTGGGCATCTTTTCCTCTTTAAAAACACATCTTTCAAATGACAGAAGCTTTTACAATCTTTGGGTTACAATGTGTCCAGCAGAGACTGAACGTCATGAAAGCCTGTGTGGCTTTTGTTCCTGCTTGGTAGCAACATAAAGAGTTCCTTCAGTGACTGGACTGGTCTGTTGACAGTGCAGCTCCATGGGGGGGAATAACCAACCACTCAAAATCAATGTTTGTGTAGGTTCAAAATAAACAAGATGGAGGATAAAAGGGAAAACCAAGCCGAAACTGGTCGGAGGAGGAAGCTTGGTAAGGAAAAACAAATGTGCTTCAGGAGGACGGAAATGAATGAATGAACAAGTGTTTAACAACAAAACGGGAGATCCAAGCACCAGTTCAATTCTATTCAAAAGGAAGGATGTGTGGTGGATGAGAGAGAGACATCAACTTGCTTCAGTGGCTTGTGGGTCAATCTTCCTTGTGTTGTGGGTGAAAGCCATGGAGGCCGGCTGGCCCTAGTCAGGCATGTACGGGAGGAGATGGTCTTCGATGTCGCCAACGCCCCAGCACGTTAGCTGGTCCTGGGGCAGGTACAGACAAAGGCTGCACAACTTAAAAACTGTGGCCTTGGTTTTAGGAGTCTGACAGGGGAGAGAAGGGATGACAAGAGAAAACATGGAAGAGACCGTTTAGACCACAGAATTAAAATCTATTAACAATTAGTAACTCCACTTATACATTATATTTCTGTGGGTAAGACATCATCGCCCCATGACAGGAAGAATGATTCTCTACCACCTACGTTAGAGCGCTCAGCTTTACCAAAGCCATTGTGTGACTAGTGCAGTGGTGACAGGTTAGCATTGAGGGGAGTCTGCCACAAAGAGAAGGAATGTTAGCCTGGAGCTACACGTCTCCTGGAGCTACACGTCTACACGTCTCCTGGAGCTACACGTCTCCTGGAGCTACACGTCTACACGTCTCCTGGAGCTACACGTCTCCTGGAGCTACACGTCGCCTGGAGCTACACGTCTACACGTCTCCTGGAGCTACACGTCTCCTGGAGCTACACGTCTCCTGGAGCTACACGTCTCCTGGAGCTACACGTCTACACGTCTCCTGGAGCTACACGTCTCCTGGAGCAACTGTCTAACCCTGTAGAAATAAAAAAGGTACTACGCCGTGGTTTAGCAACATTGTCTGAATGATCACCTCATTGAATCAATGGCTCCCAACGGAGTACTACAACTCAATAGGCTATTAGCTTCCCCAAAGCCATTGTGTGGCTGCACTTGGTTGAGTGGCATTATGTTCGAATTAAGGGGGAGTCTGAAGTCAGACACAAACACACATGAAAACACAAATGAGTGGTCTGTCTGCTTCTCTACGTCCCAAAAAGATGGCACCCTATTCCCTAAACAGATGGCACCCTATTCCCTAAACAGATGGCACCCTATTCCCTACATAGCATCCCCCTTTTTCCTCCAAACATAACGATGGTCATTATGATCAAACAGTTATATTTTTGTGTCATCAGACCAGAGGACATTTCTCCAAAAAGTGTGATCTTTGTCCCCATGTGCAGTTGCAAACTGTAGTCTGGCTTTTTTTTATGGCGGTTTTGGAGCAGTGACTTCTTCCTTGCTGAGCAGCCTTTCAGGTTATGTCGATATAGGACTTGTTTTACTGTAGACATCGATACTTTTGTACCTGTTTCCTCCAGCATCTTCACAAGGTCCTTCTTGCTGTTGTTCTGGGATTGATTTGCACTTTTCACACCAAGGTACGTTCATCTCTAAGGGACAGAACGCGTCTCCTTCTAGAGAGGTATGATGGCTGCGTGGTCCAATGGTGTTTATACTTGCGTACTGTTTGTACAGATGAACATGGTACCTTCAAGCGTTTAACAATGGCTCCCAAGGACGAACCAGACTTGTGGAGGTCTACAATTTGTTTTCTGAGGTCTTGGCTGATTTCTTTTGATTTTCCCATGATGTAAAGCAAAGAGGCACTGAGTTTGAAGGTAGACCTTGAAATACATCCACAGGTACACCTCCAATTGACTCAAATGATGTCAATTAGCCTATCAGAAGCTTCTAAAGCCATAACATAATTTGGAATTTTCCAAGCTGTTTAAAGGCACAGTCAACTTAGTGTATGTGAACTTCTGACCCACTGGAATTGTGGTACAGTGAATTATAAGTGAAATAATCTGTCTGTAAACAATAGTTGGAAAAATGACTTGTGTCATGCACAAAGTAGATCTCCTAACCGACTTGCCAAAACTATAGTTTGTTAACAAGAAATGTGTGGAGTGGTTGAAAAGCTAGTTTTAATGACTCCAACCTAAGTGGATGTAAACTTCAGACTTCAACTGTATGTAAATAAGTTCTCTTCGCTTTTACTCAAGAATGACAATTGGGTACTTTTTCCACCACTGTGTGTGAGTGATCAGATGATGGAGTGAGTGTTTGTGTGAGTGATCAGACGATGGAGATGATGGAGTGAGTGTTTGTGTGAGTGATCAGACGATGGAGATGATGGAGTGAGTGTTTGTGTGAGTGATCAGATGATGGAGTGAGTGTTTGTGTGAGTGTGCATAGAGACAGAGAATAAAGAGTCAAATAGACTCAGATAGTCCTTGTAGCTATTTGGTTAGCTATTTAATCTGTCTTACTGGTTAGGGATGGAAGCTGTTCTAGAGTCTGTTGGCACCGGTACTGCTTGTGGAAGCAGAGAGAGAACAGTCTATGGCTTGGGTGGTCAAACTTTTTCAACCTCCTGAGGGGGAAGAACATCCTGCGTGTGTTTCGACTACTTTAAAGGGAGAGATGGTTGTTCTGGCACCACACTGCCAGGTCACGGACCTCCTCCCTGTCAGCTGACACATTGTGGCAGGTGATCAGGCCTACCATCGTCATGTCGTCAGCAATCTTGATGGTGTTGTAATCGTGCATGGCCACGCAATTGTGGGTGAACAGAGTACAGGAGGGGACTAAGGGGCCCACCAGTTGAGGGTCAGGGTGGCATATGTGTTGTTACCTATCCTTACCTCCTGGGGGGCGGCCCGCCAGAAAGTCCAGGATCCAGTTGCTGGAGGAGGTGTTTAGTCCCAGGGTCCTTAGCTTAGTGATGAGCTTTGAGGGCACTATGGTGTTGAACGCTGAGCTGTAGTCAATGAACAGCATTCTCACATAAGTGTTCCTTTTGTCCAGGTGGGAAAGGGAAGTGTGGAATGCAATAGAGACTGGATCATCTATGGATCTGTTGGGGCGGTATGTAAATTGGAGTGGATACAGGGTGTCTGGGATGGTGGACTAATTGTGTGCCATAACCAGCCTCTCAAAGTACTTCCTGATTACAGAAGTGACAGGAAGTTAGTCATCGGCATGAAGCATTAGAAGTTCTTGAGGGACAGGAATGATAGTGGTCATCGTAAAAACACGTTATATCCCAAAAGTAGGATTTCGCAACGTAATACATCGGATAATTATCACCGAGGTCTTGACAGAGCCGCTTTCTAGCATCGACTTCACGTTGTGGTGGTCTGAGTTGTTTCCCCGAGGACGCAAAAAGACAAATTAACACACGGAATGAAATGTAAAAGGCGTTGAAAATAAAAACGCTCAGTGTACGCTCAGTGTACACTCAGTGCGCCGGTGCCACAGCACAACTCAATGCCATTTTCCAGATTTTTTTGGACCACTTTTTCCTCTGGCCTCCATTGATTTAGATTGGGTTTAGTCCCAGGGTCCTTAGCGTAGTGATGAGCTGTGAGGGCAGTATGGTGTTGAACGCTGAGCTGTAGCCAATGAACAGCGTTCTCCTACAAAGGGTTAAAACTCGTAACAACTTTTGACGGTGACGGTTGGACCATTGGTTTTCTTATAGGAGTATCTACACAATTATCATTTTGCCTATTGGTCGAAAGATACACCCTGTTGACCAGAGCCCCGTGGGTGTTAAGCTCAGCGGTGCTGTGTGAACGGACTGACCTGTAAGAGCTGTCGGTCCATACAGAGGAAGACCGACTGAGTTGGGTTGTTCATAACCACTCCAGCCTTGTCCCTCCGGCCGACAGCATGCAACAACTGCTTCTCGTAGTCTCCATGATGAAACTCAAACTTGGCCTGTGGATAAACAAAACAGGATATGGGATACAACACTTTGTAAAAACAGCTCAAGTTCAATAGGCTCCACTACGTTCACCGTGACATCAACGGAACAGTACAGAATATTAGTTGAATATAATTTGATTTCAGGGGCATATTCACGAGGAACACACAAAACAGCTAATAAACCAAAACAGGGAAGGACTACCTGATTTTATCCAATAAACACTCTCTCTCAAACCTTTTTCCTACAGTGTGATCTAGTGAATAGGACCCAGGTGTGTAGCCATTTGGTGAAGGAAGCTAAATGTTTTACCTGAACAGGCCTGAAGGGTTCGTTCTCAGCCCCCTTCCATCTGGAGAACAAGAGACAGACTATCTTCTCTATGTCGTTGCGCGGCCACAGGATGAAGTCCATCTCCTGGGTGCATCCTATGACATCCTGCAACAACAACAACAACCGAGGAACGAGACAGTCAATAAACAACACATTATGTCTGTGAGCATCAATAAACAACACATTATGTCTGTGGGCATCAATAAACAACACATTATGTCTGTGGGCATCAATAAACAACACATTATGTCTGTGGGCATCAATAAACAACACATTATGTCTGTGAGCATCAATAAACAACACATTATGTCTGTGGGCATCAATAAACAACACATTATGTCTGTGGGCATCAATAAACAACACATTATGTCTGTGAGCATCAATAAACAACACATTATGTCTGTGAGCATCAATAAACAACACATTATGTCTTTGAGCATCAATAAACAACACATTATGTCTGTGAGCATCAATAAACAACACATTATGTCTGTGTGCATCAATAAACAACACATTATGTCTGTGAGCATCAATAAACAACACATTATGTCTGTGGGCATCAATAAACAACACATTATGTCTGTGGGCATCAATAAACAACACATTATGTCTGTGGGCATCAATAAACAACACATTATGTCTGTGAGCATCAATAAACAACACATTATGTCTGTGAGCATCAATAAACAACACATTATGTCTGTGGGCATCAATAAACAACACATTATGTCTGTGTGCATCAATAAACAACACATTATGTCTGTGGGCATCAATAAACAACACATTATGTCTGTGGGCATCAATAAACAACAGGTCACTGTCAGTGTTTACCCAAGGACAATGGACAATGTGGGCCTGCTAGCTGAAAGGCTCCAGTGTGGGCCCGCTAGCTGAAAGGCTCCAGTGTGGGCCTGCTGGCTGAAAGGCCCCAGTGTGGGTCTACTAGCTGAAAGGCCCCAGTGTGGGCCTGCTAGCTGAAAGGCCCTAGTGTGGGCCATACTAGCTGAAAGGCCCCAGTGTGGGTCTACTAGCTAAAAGGCCCCAGTGTGGGCCTGCTAGCTGAAAGGCCCTAGTGTGGGCCATACTAGCTGAAAGGCCCCAGTGTGGGTCTACTAGCTGAAAGGCTCCAGTGTGGGCCCGCTGGCTGAAAGGCCCCAGTGTGGGTCTGCTGGCTGAAAGGCTCCAGTGTGGGCCTGCTGGCTGAAAGGCCCCAGTGTGGGTCTGCTGGCTGAAAGGCCCCAGTGTGGGTCTGCTGGCTGAAAGGCCCCAGTGTGGGTCTACTAGCTGAAAGGCTCCAGTGTGGGCCCGCTGGCTGAAAGGCCCCAGTGTGGGTCTGCTGGCTGAAAGGCTCCAGTGTGGGCCTGCTGGCTGAAAGGCCCCAGTGTGGGTCTGCTGGCTGAAAGGCCCCAGTGTGGGTCTGCTGGCTGAAAGGCCCCAGTGTGGGTCTACTAGCAGAAAGGCCCCAGTGTGGGTCTGCTGGCTGAAAGGCCCCAGTGTGGGTCTGCTGGCTGAAAGGCCCCAGTGTGGGTCTGCTGGCTGAAAGGCCCCAGTGTGGGTCTGCTGGCTGACAGGCCCCAGTGTGGGTCTACTAGCTGAAAGGCCCCAGTGTGGGTCTGCTGGCTGAAAGGCCCCAGTGTGGGTCTGCTGGCTGAAAGGCCCCAGTGTGGGTCTACTAGCAGAAAGGCCCCAGTGTGGGCCTGCTAGCTGATAGGCCCCAGTGTGGGCCATACTAGCTGAAAGGCCCTAGTGTGGGCCTGCTAGCTGAAAGGCTCCAGTGTGGGCCCGCTGGCTGAAAGGCCCCAGTGTGGGTCTACTAGCTGAAAGGCTCCAGTGTGGGCCCGCTGGCTGAAAGGCACCAGTGTGGGTCTGCTGGCTGACAGGCCCCAGTGTGGGTCTACTAGCTGAAAGGCCCCAGTGTGGGCCTGCTAGCTGAAAGGCCCCAGTGTGGGTCTGCTGGCTGACAGGCCCCAGTGTGGGTCTACTAGCTGAAAGGCCCCAGTGTGGGCCTGCTAGCTGAAAGGCCCTAGTGTGGGCCTGCTGGCTGAAAGGCTCCAGTGTGAGTCTACTAGCTGAAAGGCCCCAGTGTGGGCCATACTAGCTGAAAGGCCCCAGTGTGGGCCTGCTAGCTGAAAGGCCCCAGTGTGGGCCTGCTAGCTGAAAGGCTCCAGTGTGGGCCTGCTGGCTGAAAGGCCCCAGTGTGGGTCTACTAGCTAAAAGGCCCCAGTGTGGGCCTGCTAGCTGAAAGGCCCTAGTGTGGGCCATACTAGCTGAAAGGCTCCAGTGTGGGCCCGCTGGCTGAAATGCCCCAGTGTGGGCCCGCTGGCTGAAATGCCCCAGTGTGGGTCTACTAGCTGAAAGGCTCCAGTGTGGGCCCGCTGGCTGAAAGGCCCCAGTGTGGGTCTGCTGGCTGAAAGGCCCCAGTGTGGGCCTGCTGGCTGAAAGGCCCCAGTGTGGGTCTACTAGCTGAAAGGCCCCAGTGTGGGCCTGCTAGCTGAAAGGCCCTAGTGTGGGCCATACTAGCTGAAAGGCCCCAGTGTGGGTCTACTAGCTGAAAGGCTCCAGTGTGGGCCCGCTGGCTGAAATGCCCCAGTGTGGGTCTACTAGCTGAAAGGCTCCAGTGTGGGCCCGCTGGCTGAAATGCCCCAGTGTGGGTCTACTAGCTGAAAGGCTCCAGTGTCCAATTGAGTCATACTAGTAGAAATTAGGAACCTTCATTGTTGACATTTCCTTAACAACAATAAGGAGGAATGCCCAACTCTCTCTGTGTGTGTGGTTTTTAGGTTATCCCAATGGAAGGAATGCAGTTTTTGACTTACCCTGCGCATTGATTGGTAGCGTGGGGCGTGCAACTGCACGACATCTTTCTGCAGAAGTTCCATGGAACTCTGGAGGGAGTAGCTGGAAGCCTGCACACCTTTCAGGATATTGTCTTCATAGTTGTTGGTCATCACTGGTACCACTTCAGCTACCTCGAACAGCGCAGACTTCTTCTTCTGAAGGAGCAGAAAGAGAGGGAATGGATGGGAATAACAATGCAGACTTCTTCTTCTATAGTGCACTACTTTTGGGCAGGGCCCTATAGCACCCTATTCCCTATGTAGTGCACTACTTTTGGGATGGGCCTTTGGCACCCTATTTAATGCACTACTTTTGGGCAGGGCCCTATGGCACCCTATTCCCTATGTAGTGCACTACTTTTGGGAGGGGTCCATAGGGTACTTCTCTATAATACTTACTTTGTCTTTGAAAACAAAGGCTATGTAGATCTTGAAGTCAAACTGGTCAGCCAAAGATTCCCTTTTCTTCTGAATCTGAGCACGGAGTCGATTCCTAGTTTGGTTTCTTCTCGAGATTGGGTCTCCCATTATTAGATTTTGATGCTAGTGTCTTCTCTTTTACAGAATATTTTGCCTATACTTTCGAGTTGTCTATTTTGCTTTTGAGATGTAGCTACTATCCCTTTCAGAAACGAGAAATCAAATGATTCTCTTTTGAAATGCCTACTAACTGAAGGAGGAATTCATGAAATATCAAACTATGAAAGTTGTACATGGGTGGAAGGGGTTCTTAATATTTTACTACATTTGTTTCACGAGTTATTCAAGAAGCCATGTGATTAAAAGCATGACATTCGAATACAGGCCAAATTAAACTTAAATTCAACACGTCATTGGCCTAGTGATAACATGAACAAATCGTATTTAGGTGCACCTTTCTCCTTCCTGTTAATGACAACAAACTACTAACAGAAAGAATAGCTATGTCAACAACAAAAAACATACCGACACTACTTCTCACTACTGAAGTACAAGGCTACTACTCACAACTAGCAGACACAATTCATACTGTCGTCTTGTCAAACTCGAAGCTTCGTCCATGACTGACGCGTTATGAGCGTAATACTGGCAGACTGGGGGGGGTACAGACAACCATCATGGAAAGTAATACCAGATGTTGGCACCAGGTTTGAGTTTACAACATTGACGTTTACCAAAATAACCTGACATCTCCGGGGTCTTGGCGTCGTTTACTGCTATTGAACTGGCCCGGGGCCTCATTTACTGCCATTGAACTGGCCGGGGCCTCGTTTACTTCCATTGAACTGGCCCGGGGCCTCGTTTACTTCCATTGAACTGGCCTGGGGCCTTGTTTACTGCTATTGAACTGGCCCGGGGCCTCGTTTACTTCCATTGAACTGGCCCGGGGCCTCGTTTACTGCTATTGAACTGGCCCGGGGCCTCGTTTACTGCTATTGAACTGGCCCGGGGCCTCGTTTACTGCCATTGAACTGGCCCGGGGCCTTGTTTACTGCCATTGAACTGGCCCGGGGCCTTGTTTACTTCCATTGAACTGGCCCGGGGCCTCGTTTACTTCCATTGAACTGGCCCGGGGCCTCGTTTACTTCCATTGAACTGGCCCGGGGCCTCGTTTACTTCCATTGAACTGGCCCGGGGCCTCGTTTACTTCCATTGAACTGGCCCGGGGCCTCGTTTACTTCCATTGAACTGGCCCGGGGCCTCGTTTACTTCCATTGAACTGGCCCGGGGCCTCGTTTACTTCCATTGAACTGGCCCGGGGCCTCGTTTACTTCCATTGAACTGGCCCGGGGCCTCGTTTACTTCCATTGAACTGGCCCGGGGCCTCGTTTACTTCCATTGAACTGGCTTGGAGCCTTGCCTTTGTCTATACTCATCGTGACGGCAGTATTTTTTTTAGCTGACTAGATAACATGAGCTATATAGTATGCATACACTAACTAGTTAGTGGATTAACTAGTTAGCTACATCATATATGTTTGTTACTTGGAGTAATTGAGGCCTGTATGTGGTGCGGTTAGCCAGCCAGCTGAGAGACATCTAACCATTTTACATTTCCGACTGGTTTGCTATTTAATATCGGAACAGATTTAACTGTTGTATCCTGTCATTTTACATGAACATTTCCTTCCAATATCATCATGATGTTAAGGTTTCCCGTCGAGAGAACCAACTTGATTTTATTTACCCGACACCAATAAACGCAGTCATAAATATCTTTCACACGCTGATTTTTGTGGGGAGGTGTTAGCTATTTATCTGCGTTTTCTCTTCAGTCGTCACAACCACCAAAACTAACCCTTTGCATGCCATGTCAAGATAAATGGACAAACCAACTGAAATCCTCCGTTCTTTCAGAGGACACGCGACGTGGGCTGTCTCCTGGTGGACCCATATTGAACGATGTTTGTTGTTGTTGTTGTAAAAAACGTATTTTGTTCAGTTTCTTGTTAGTCTTCGGCCCGGTGTGGTTGAATAATCTACCCAAAATGTCTGAACTGCGTCAGACAGCCACAGAGATATTACCGGAGACGGAGAGAGAGGCCCAACACCGCGGAGAATATATCTCCCTCCAGCAGGTGGCGTCTTTTCGTTGTTTCAAGCAAGGACTTTTTATATGGAGGTTTGATAATGAGAGAATGTCGAATTTGGTCGACAATTATTTTATTTTTTTAAGATTAATGGCATATTTGACTACGTGAGTTTTATTTGATCAATTATAAGTTTTGTAATGCTTAAAAGTTGTTTACAAGCATAGAAAAAAAATAATGAATATAAATGGGTTTAGAAGCTCAAACTCAGACTGGTACACTCACAATGGTCATTAGTAAGACCTGGAGTAATGATGAGTACTAGGGAAGGACCATCGGTAAGGTCTGGAGTATTAAAAAGTACAAATAGCTTTAAAAAGCAGGCACAGTTCTTTCATTTGAACAAGGTTGTCTAACAGAAACCACTCCACTGCCTCTTGTGCCCCCTACTGCTGGTCAGGGGCGTTGTTTTGAAGGATCGGTATGATGTGCAATTAATACATTGTTTTAATGTGAAATTAATATCGTTGATTTTTAAGGTTAGGCAGACGTGCAGTGAATAGTGTCGCTTTTTAGGATGCCAATATAAATGAATGTGTTTATGGTTGTGTGTAATTTTGTCTTGTCTTTTAATCATTATGTGTGTTATTGTTTTTACTATCGAGGACCACTTTGGAAATAAGCGATTTAATTCATACTTTCAAGTAATATCCTCTGGGTCCACATTGTGTATTTTGTTGTATATGACTGTTGCCTAAAATAAATGTATATTCAATTTTTGAGAACTGTTGGGAGGGAGTTGTGAAACAGTGTTGTTTTTTTATTTCACCTTTATTTAACCAGGTAGGCCAGTTGAGAGCAAGTTCTCATTTACAACTGCGACCTGGCCAAGATAAAGCAAAGCAGTGCGACACAAACAACAACACAGAGTTACACATGGAATAAACAAAACATACAGTCAATAATACAGTAGAACAAAAGAAAACAAAAAGTCCAAATACAGTGAGTGCAAATGAGGTAAGTTAAGGAAATAAATAGGCCATGGTGGCGAAGTAATTACAAAATAGGAATTAAACACTGGAATGGTAGATTGGCAGAAGATGAATGTGCAAGTAGAGATACTGGGGTGTAAAGAAGCAAGATAAATAAATACAGTATGGGGATGAGGTAGGTAGATAGATGGGTTGTGAATCGCATGGTCCGAACCGACACACAATCATTTCCATTTTGGAAACGTTCTATCAAATGATGCCCTGGGGGTGTGTTCGTAAAGTCAATGTGGAGATGCCAGAGTGTGCTGTGGGCATTCATCAATTCAGAGTGTTGTCAGGTTGTCCCTTTGTAAATTCAGAGTGCACACTGGACACTATGACCGAGGACACTATGACACACTGGACACTATGACCGAGGACACTATGGCACACTGGACTTTATGACCGAGGACACTATGACACACTGGACACTATGACCGAGGACAGTATGGCACACTGGACACTATGACCGAGGACACTATGACACACTGGACACTATGATCGAGGACACTATGACACACTGGACACTATGACCGAGGACACTATGACACACTGGACACTATGACCGAGGACAGTATGGCACACTGGACACTATGACCGAGGACACTATGACACACTGGACACTATGATCGAGGACACTATGACACACTGGACACTATGACCGAGGACACTATGACACACTGGACACTATGACCGAGGACACTATGGCACACTGGACACTATGGCCGAGGACACTATGACACACTGGACACTATGGCCGAGGACACTATGACACACTGGACACTATGGCCGAGGACACTATGACACACTGGACACTATGGCCGAGGACACTATGACACACTGGACACTATGGCCGAGGAGTAGGGTTGATCCAACAGTTCTAGCACCCAAGCTAATTGGCTAGCTTGCTAGCTACTTCTAGACACAAATGAGAGAACACCCCACTCTGACCATTTTACTCACCCTGTGCAGTGGGGCACATCACACCTCTGTTTTAGGGACTAGGTGGTCAGCCAATCACAGGCCCTATCAGGTGGGTGACAGACATATTCCTGCCTGTTATGGCAGTGAGGCAGACTGTTGCTGAGTCATTATGCAGAGACCTACTGCATTTCCAACCCCTTTTTTTCCGTAAAACATTCATACGATAAGAACTGATGCAGATCAATAAATAACGGAGTCAAAGCAGTGGAATACGACTGGGCGCAACTAGAACTCATTACATACAATACATTTGCTTGGAGTTGGTTTAAAACTGCATTCTAATGTTGACTGCTTTAAGAACAGGGTATCAAGAGAAGCGCTTTATGATCAGTTGAAATGAAAGTTCTGGAACTCCTTTGTGTGGTTCTTTTAGATGGGGAAAAGACCCAATGAAACTGACATTAAATGTGTAGAATAATAGAATAATCGATCAAGTATTCTATTCATTTATATGCCATTGTAGACTACTGTAGCCTATAAGTTTGATACAATAAATGTATATTGAAATGACAATATGACTGAAGTCATTGCAAATGAATTTGTGCCACTTGTGTGGCGCTGGGAAACGAATATAATAAATATAGCCTGTAACTCATTTTGTTGTTGTAGCCTTGTGTTATTATGCAATTACTAAGGAACGTGTTTAGTTGATTGAATTTAGTTGATATCAATTGTGATTGTGGTCACAGCTCTATCGCAAATGTATCATTACCCACATTTAATATTAGTTCCATTGTGGACTTTTCCCTGAAATTAGATGTTGGGCTGTTGGCCTATCAGGGGCTATAGCCTACCAGCATCTAGCTCAGCAAACCAAACCTAAAGAGAAGACAGTCATGGTATTTCATTTAATAAGAGTATGAGCAAGACTTTAACAAGTCAAATTTGAGTCTAATTTGACTGGAAGCCAAAGGCAGATTCTGAGTTCTTAACCCAGTTGAGGGACGTGGCCACTGTGATACGTGAATACGTAAGAGACTACGCAAACGAGTAGCGGAAGTGGAAGATGCTGGTCGTTCATCTTCGAAATGCGGTCTACAGTTATTTTATATACATCAATGGGCAC
Organism: Oncorhynchus clarkii lewisi; assembly: GCF_045791955.1. Classification (NCBI taxonomy): domain Eukaryota; kingdom Metazoa; phylum Chordata; class Actinopteri; order Salmoniformes; family Salmonidae; genus Oncorhynchus; species Oncorhynchus clarkii. The sequence goes on from NC_092178.1 coordinate 2,631,980, forward strand.
AACAAGGGAATAAAATCACATCACATTGAGCAGAAGAACAACTTAAAGCTATCGAATTTCATAACGTTTTAATAAAAATAAAAAAAAATCTCAAAATGTCTAAACTGGAGTTGTTCAACGCGTATCTCAGTGAACGGCTGACTGCGGCGGCGAGGGAGATAACATCGGCAGTAGAGAGAACGATAACAGACTATCAGGACGAAATCTCCCGTTACAAGGAGGACAACGAACGGTTACGACTGATGCTGGATTTCAAACCACATTTACACTTAGGTATGTTGCCCTAGCTAGCTATATCAATCTGATAAGGAATGAGATAATGATGGCCTGCCTCTCTCCCTTAGTATTATCGACAACCGATTCACATCCATTCACCAGTCGCAACTTGGCTAGATAGCTAGCTAATTTACTATCTACCTAACGTTAGCTAGCTATGCTAACTATTCTAGCTATGCTAGCCATGCTAACTATTCTAGCCATGCTAACTATGCTAACTATTCTAGCCATGCTAACTATTCTAGCTATGCTAGCCATGCTAACTATTCTAGCTATGCCTGCCATGCTAACTATTCTAGCTATGCTAGCCATGCTAACTATTCTAGCTATGCCTGCCATGCTAACTATTCTAGCTATGCCTGCCATGCTAACTATTCTAGCTATGCTAGCCATGCTAACTATGCTAGCACAACTTGATGAATGTATCCCACCGTAAAGTAGCTAGCTAGTTTGCTAAACATGTAGCAAGCTATGTAAACAGCAACTGCTCGTGTTTATGAGAACTATGGGTATAATTTTAGATTACAAACGTCTAAATATATATTTAATGATAAATACAAAAATTAAGTAATGTTATCTTCTTTATTCTAATTTAGAACCCCAACAGCTCACCTTCACAGTCTCTAAAGAGGAGGTTCCCCCTGAGCAGCAGCACTGTGAACAAGAGTGTCCCCGTATGGGGCAGCAGGTCCCAGAGCCCACACAGATTAAAGATGAACAGGAGGAAGAGCTGCTTCGAGAGTCTGATACCAAAGACTTCATTACTGTCTGTGTTGTGAGTGACTGTGAGGGCGTGAACACACGTCATGCATCCCACACTGTGGGGAGTAGAGACGGAGGTTCGCCATTCAATAACACAACTGGAGGGATCCAGACAGAGCCCGGTGATGAAGACTACATAGACTACATAGTATCAGAACCGTCCAGTCCTGCAGCTCAGAGTGAAAACAGTGGGAGGGACACCGATGGCGAGAGCATGGAGCTACCGCCGGGGTCAAAGCCACGGAAATCACAAAGAAAACAGGCGAAGAAAGGAACAAGCGTTGTTGAAGATGCTTCTCCTTATTGCTGCAAGCTGTGTGGGAGGACTTTTGTTCGTATGGGTTTTTTAGTTAACCATGTGCAAAGAACACACACAAAGCATGCTAAACAATACCGTTGTGGTGTGTGTGAAGGAGTCTTGGACTCGAAAGAAAATCTGACAGTCCACGTGCAAACCCACACTAAAGAGAGAACTACTCCTCACTCTCAAACCCACACTGAATCAAAAGCTTGGCACAATGCTCACCCTCAAACCCTCACTGAACCAAAACCTAGGCCCAGTGCTCACCCTCAAACCCTCACTGAACCAAAACCTAGGCCTACTGCTCACCCTCAAACCCTCACTGAACCAAAACCTAGGCCCAGTGCTCACCCTCAAACCCTCACTGAACCAAAACCTAGGCCTACTGCTCACCCTCAAACCCTCACTGAACCAAAACCTAGGCCTACTGCTCACCGGCAAACCTTCACTAAAGGGATGCCCACTCCTCAACTTCAACCTGCAGCCAAACCTACTTGTCATGTTTGTGGCAAGTGTTTCCCTTACAATCATAATCTGAAACTACACATGCGCACTCACACAGGCGAGAGACCGTTCAAATGCAGAGAATGTGGTAAATGCTTCCGATCTAAGAGATATATGAAGGTGCACTTGAGGATTCACACTGGAGAGAAACTATTCCAATGCAAAGAATGTGACAAAGGCTTCCCTACCAAGCAATACCTGACCAAACACACGCTGTTCCACACAGGGGAGAAATCCTACCAGTGTAAGGACTGTGGGAAAGGCTTCGACCAGAGGGAAGACCTTGAACAGCACCAGTCAACTCACACGGAGGAGAAGCCATATGGTTGCATAGAGTGTGGCAAATGCTTTAAAGACACTTACCATCTGGCCAGACATAAGCTGGTTCACACAGGGGAGAGACCTTTCACCTGCACTGTGTGTGGACGGGGCTTCAGCACCCAAGGCAACCTGAAAGTTCACCAGCGGATTCACACCGGAGAGAAACCCTATCGCTGTAAACTGTGTGGGAGATGCTTTACAGGTTTTGCCAGTCTTAAATATCACTTGAACACGATTCACCATTACGACGGTGGCCTTTAAATGACGTGTCTGTCAGAAGGTGACGAACCAGAAGAACATCATTGTGGCTTTATAGTGTCTTTTTGGTGGCAGATGTAGAACAACCGTTAGGACATAGAATCTATGAAGGAATATATGGTATACTCTAACACCTTGATTAAGGTTCAACAATAGATGTGCAACTCATCTGACACAACAGATATATATATATATATATACACGTACATACTACCTTTTAAAAGTTTGGGGTCATTTAGAAATTCTCCAGTTTCTTGGAAATTTCTTGCATGGAATAGCCTTCATTTCTCAGAACAAGAATAGACTGACGAGTTTCAGAAGAAAGGTCTTTGTTTCTGGCCATTTTGAGCCTGTAATCGAATACACAAATGCTGATGCTCCAGAAACTCGACTAGTCTAAAGAAGGCCAGTTTTATTGCTTATTTAATCAGGACAACAGTTTCATAGCAACTAACATAATTGCAAAAAAGGTTTTCTAATGATCAATTAGCCTTTTAAAATGATAAACTTGGATTAGCTAACACAACGTGCCATTGGAACACAGGAGTGATGGTTGCTGATAATGGGCCTCTGTACTCCTATGTAGATATTCCATTTAAAAAATCAGCCGTTTCCAGCTACAATAGTCATTTACAACATTAACAATGTCTACACTGTATTTCTGATCAATTTGATGTTATTTTAATGGACAAAACATTTGATTTTGTTTCAAAAACAATGAAATTTCTAAGTGACCCCAAACTTTTGAAAGGCAGTATACATACATACAGTATGAACAGTACGAGAAATCTGGACACCTACTGATACCAGGGGTTTTCTTTATTTTAACTATTTTCTACATTGTAGAATAATAGTAAAAACATCAACACTATGAATTAACACATATGGAATCATGTAGTAAACAAAAAAGTGTTAAACAAATCAATATATTTTATATTTGAGATTCTTTAAAGTCGCCACCCTTTGCCTTGATGACAGCTTTGCACACTCTTGGCATTCTCTCAACCAGCTTCACCTGGAATGCTTTTCCAAAAGTCTTGAAGGAGTTCCCACATATGCTGAGCACTTGTTGGCTGCTTTTCCTTCACTCTGCGGTCCAACTCATCTCAAACCATCTCAACTGGATTGAGGTCGGGTGATTGTGGAGGCCAGGTCATCTAATGTAGCACTCCATCACTCTCATTCTTGGTCAAATAGCCCTTACACAGCCTGGAGGTGTGTTGGGTCATTGTCCTGTTGAAAAACAAATTATATTCCCACTAAGCGCAAGCCAGGTGGGATGGCGTATCGCTGCAGAATGCTGTGGTAGCCACGCTGGTTAAGTGTGCCTTGAATGCTGGTTGAGAGAATCCCAAGAGTGTGCAGGGCTGTCATCAAGGAAAAAGGTGGCCACTTTGAAGAATCTCAAATATAAAATATATTTTGATTTGTTTAACACTTTTTTTGTCTACTCCGTGTGTTATTTCATAGTTCTGATGTCTTCACTACTATTCTACAGTTACAAAAATAGTAAAAAATAAAGACAAACCCCTTGATTGAGTAGGTGTGTCTAAACTTTTGACTGGTACTGCATTTGTAAATGTTTTTAATGGGTCTATCAGCTTGGAAATGTTTCCACAGCCGTTGTGAAGGTCACATCCAGGAGGGGTTTGGAAACGTTTCCACAGCCGTTGTGACGGTCACATCCAGGAGGGGTTTGGAAATGTTTCCACAGCCGTTGTGACGGTCACATCCAGGAGGGGTTTGGAAATGTTTCCACAGCCGTTGTGACGGTCACATCCAGGAGGGGTTTGGAAATGTTTCCACAGCCGTTGTGACGGTCACATCCAGGAGGGGTTTGGAAATGTTTCCACAGCCGTTGTGACGGTCACATCCAGGAGGGGTTTGGAAACGTTTCCACAGCCGTTGTGACGGTCACATCCAGGAGGGGTTTGGAAATGTTTCCACAGCCGTTGTGAAGGTCACATCCAGGAGGGGTTTGGAAATGCTTCCACAGCCGTTGTGAAGGTCACAACCAGGAGGGGTTTGGAAATGCTTCCACAGCCGTTGTGAAGGTCACAACCAGGAGGGGTTTGGAAATGTTTCCACAGCCGTTGTGACGGTCACATCCAGGAGGGGTTTGGAAATGTTTCCACAGCCGTTGTGACGGTCACATCCAGGAGGGGTTTGGAAACGTTTCCACAGCCGTTGTGACGGTCACATCCAGGAGGGGTTTGGAAATGTTTCCACAGCCGTTGTGACGGTCACATCCAGGAGGGGTTTGGAAACGTTTCCACAGCCGTTGTGACGGTCACATCCAGGAGGGGTTTGGAAATGTTTCCACAGCCGTTGTGACGGTCACATCCAGGAGGGGTTTGGAAATGTTTCCACAGCCGTTGTGACGGTCACATCCAGGAGGGGTTTGGAAATGTTTCCACAGCCGTTGTGACGGTCACAACCAGGAGGGGTTTGGAAATGTTTCCACAGCCGTTGTGACGGTCACATCCAGGAGGGGTTTGGAAATGTTTCCACAGCCGTTGTGACGGTCACATCCAGGAGGGGTTTGGAAATGTTTCCACAGCCGTTGTGACGGTCACATCCAGGAGGGGTTTGGAAATGTTTCTACAGCCGTTGTGACGGTCACAACCAGGAGGGGTTTGGAAATGTTTCCACAGCCGTTGTGACGGTCACATCCAGGAGGGGTTTGGAAATGCTTCCACAGCCGTTGTGAAGGTCACATCCAGGAGGGGTTTGGAAATGCTTCCACAGCCGTTGTGACGGTCACATCCAGGAGGGGTTTGGAAATGTTTCCACAGCCGTTGTGACGGTCACATCCAGGAGGGGTTTGGAAATGCTTCCACAGCCGTTGTGAAGGTCACATCCAGGAGGGGTTTGGAAATGTTTCCACAGCCGTTGTGACGGTCACAACCAGGAGGGGTTTGGAAATGTTTCCACAGCCGTTGTGACGGTCACAACCAGGAGGGGTTTGGAAACGTTTCCACAGCCGTTGTGACGGTCACAACCAGGAGGGGTTTGGAAATGTTTCCACAGCCGTTGTGACGGTCACATCCAGGAGGGGTTTGGAAACGTTTCCACAGCCGTTGTGACGGTCACATCCAGGAGGGGTTTGGAAACTCATTGGTCCAAAGCTAATATGATTTGCTGGAATTTTAACACTGTGAAAACATGTTTAACTTTGTAATGTTTACGTGACCACAAACTAGACTAATATATGTATTTATCTATTCCTCTTTTTGTTGCTTGTTAATTTGCAATGTCATGTTCCAGAATGGTCTTTTTGTTCAATGTGCCAAACTTGGTGTCATTTTCTTCAGTAAAAAGATGGAAAGCCCTATTACAAACCTGGTGTCATTTTCTTTAGTAAAAAGATGGAAAGCCCTATTACAAACCTGGTGTCATTTTCTTTAGTAAAAAGATGGAAAGCCCTATTACAAACCTGGTGTCATTTTCTTCAGTAACACGATGGAAAGCCCTATTACAAACCTGGTGTCATTTTCTTCAGTAACACGATGGAAAGCCCTATTACAAACCTGGTGTCATTTTCTTCAGTAACACGATGGAAAGCCCTATTGCAAACCTGGTTTCATTTTCTTCAGTAACACGATGGAAAGCCCTATTACAAACCTGGTTTCATTTTCTTCAGTAACACGATGGAAAGCCCTATTACAAACCTGGTGTCATTTTCTTCAGTAACACGATGGAAAGCCCTATTGCAAACCTGGTGTCATTTTCTTCAGTAACACGATGGAAAGCCCTATTACAAACCTGGTGTCATTTTCTTCAGTAACACGATGGAAAGCCCTATTACAAACCTGGTGTCATTTTCTTCAGTAACAAGATGGAAAGCCCTATTACAAACCTGGTGTCATTTTCTTCAGTAACAAGATGGAAAGCCCTATTACAAACCTGGTGTCATTTTCTTCAGTAACAAGATGGAAAGCCCTATTACAAACCTGGTGTCATTTTCTTCAGTAAGAAGATGGAAAGCCCTATTACAAACCTGGTGTCATTTTCTTCAGTAAGAAGATGGAAAGCCCTATTACAAACCTGCACATTTGTCGGACTAGACGTCGTCGTTATGTGGAAAACCATATTTTCCGTATCGGGGTTTCAGGGATTCTCAAACTGTTTAACTCCTCTTCCACCGTTGGGGGATATCCCACATTCGCCTCGTTGTTTCCATGGGTACGAGCTTCATGTTCACAACAAACTGTTCCCGTCCCTCTTGGTTCCCTCTTGTTTGCAGAGAGAACTTTGCAGGGTTGAACTTATATTTTCTGCAGTTCTACACATTTACACATCCACTGTTCTAGATCATACTGCTCCGTTCCTTACATGGGGTGGCAGGTAGCCTAGTGTTTAGAGTGTTGGGTCAGTAACCGAAAGGTTGCTTTTATCAAATCCCAGAGCTGACAAGGTAAAAATCTGTCGTTCTGCCCCTGAACAGGCAGTTAACCTCCACTGTTCCTAGACTTTCATTGTAAATAAGAATTTGTTCTTTAACTGACTTGCCTAGTTAAATAAAGGTATAGTATATATGGTGCTGAGACAATCCAAGGATAGCGGATGTCCCCCTAGTGAATTTGATCGGTATTACATTTACAAAAGAGAACTCTCTATACTGTGCCTGTCCTTGTTTTATCCAGAAGATGGCGCCAAAGTCACTGAGCAGGTGGGTTGGAGTTCAATCAGTTGAGATTTCTGTATTTTGTCATCCAGAGGTATTCAAAATGGACTATTGATGAAGCTGGCAGGCAGAGGTGTTATTTTCACCAAAGGGCACCACAACTCTTTAAGTTTACATTGCTCATGTTCAGATACAAACCTTTTTTTTTATAGAACACATCTGCAGGAAATGGCCCTCTGTAAACGTTAGTCAGTATAGTTCTTGTTTAATAATATTAAATGTTGTATTTACCATAGAACCAGTCCTGCCTGACTGAATGTTCCCCGGAGAGGACTAATGTACCTACTGTAATGTACTGGAACACTTTAATTGACATGAACATCACCGAAGCCATGCAAAACACTGGTTACTAAAATAACACATTAAAACCAAAGACAAATAGAGACGTGGAAATATCAACATTCAATAGCAGACTCACTGGTGAACATTGAACATAATTCGTCAAAGGTTTGGCTTCCCAGTGTAAACTGTGTCCCCCCCCTCTCTTCCCCAAAGTCATGTAACAAGCTAGGAAAACACGGTTGAGGCTTTCTCTCTGCTATCGCTCTTTCTCACCCTCAACTCTCTGTTCTCCCTTCTCTCTCTCTCTCTCTACTCTGTCTTTCTCTGCTACCTCTGTGTGCTCTCTCTCTCTCTCTCTCTCTCTCTACTCTGCTACCTCTGTGTGCTCTCTCTCTCTCTCTCTCTCTCTACTCTGCTACCTCTGTGTGCTCTCTCTCTTCTCTACACTCTCAATTCAATTAAAGGGCTTTATTGGTAGAGGACACATGCTAACATTGCCAAAGCATGTGAAATAGATAATAAACCAAAAAATACAACAGTAAACTTTCCACTCACACAAGTTCCAAGATAATAGAGACAGTTGTACTTATGAAGGTGTGTGTTCTTCACTGGTTGCCCTTTTCTTGTGACAACAGGCCACAAATCTTGCTGCTGTGAGGCACACTCTCTTCGGGTTTGTTTTCTAGTGGGGTCTGTGTAGCCATGTCTGCCTAGTTTCCACCTCATTTTGGCGGCACATAGCCTATAGTCTCTTGAATAGCAAGGCTATGCTCACTGAGTCTGTACATAGTCAAAGATTTCTTTATGTTTGGGTCAGTCACAGTGGTCAGGTATTCTGCCACTGTGTACTCTCTGTTGTGCTGCTGTCCTGGGGCTCTGTAGGGTGTGTTTGTGTTTGTGAAAAGAGCCCCAGGACCAGCTTGCTTAGGGGACTCTTCTCCAGGTTCATCTCTCTGTAGGTGATGGCTTTGTTACGGAAGGTTTGGGAATCACTTCATTTTAGGTGGTTGTAGAATTTAACGGCTCAACAACATGATGATGGTCCCACTGTGTATTACTGTCAGTTATATACAACATGATGATGGTCCCACTGTGTATTACTGTCAGTTATATACAACAACATGATGATGGTTCCACTGTGTATTACTGTCAGTTATATACAACAACATGATGATGATGGTTCCACTGTGTATTACTGTCAGTTATATACAACAACATGATGATGGTTCCACTGTGTATTACTGTCAGTTATATACAACAACATGATGATGGTTCCACTGTGTATTACTGTCAGTTATATACAACAACATGATGATGGTTCCACTGTGTATTACTGTCAGTTATATACAACAACATGATGATGGTTCCACTGTGTATTACTGTCAGTTATATACAACAACATGATGATGGTTCCACTGTGTATTACTGTCAGTTATATACAACAACATGATGATGGTTCCACTGTGTATTACTGTCAGTTATATACAACATGATGATGGTTCCACTGGTTCCACTGTGTATTACTGTCAGTTATATACAACAACATGATGATGGTGCTTCCACTGTGTATTACTGTCAGTTATATACAACATGATGATGGTTCCACTGTGTATTACTGTCAGTTATATACAACAACATGATGATGGTTCCACTGTGTATTACTGTCAGTTATATACAACAACATGATGATGGTTCCACTGTGTATTACTGTCAGTTATATACAACAACATGATGATGGTTCCACTGTGTATTACTGTCAGTTATATACAACAATGATGGTTCCACTGTGTATTACTGTCAGTTATATACAACAACATGATGATGGTTCCACTGTGTATTACTGTCAGTTATATACAACAACATGATGATGGTTCCACTGTGTATTACTGTCAGTTATATACAACAACATGATGATGGTTCCACTGTGTATTACTGTCAGTTATATACAACAACATGATGATGGTTCCACTGTGTATTACTGTCAGTTATATACAACAACATGATGATGGTGGTTCCACTGTGTATTACTGTCAGTTATATACAACAACATGATGATGGTTCCACTGTGTATTACTGTCAGTTATATACAACATGATGATGGTTCCACTGTGTATTACTGTCAGTTATATACAACAACATGATGATGGTTCCACTGTGTATTACTGTCAGTTATATACAACAACATGATGATGGTTCCACTGTGTATTACTGTCAGTTATATACAACAACATGATGATGGTTCCACTGTGTATTACTGTCAGTTATATACAACAACATGATGATGGTTCCACTGTGTATTACTGTCAGTTATACAACATACCACTGTGTATTACTGTCAGGTATATACAACAACATGATGATGGTTCCACTGTGTATTACTGTCAGTTATATACAACAACATGATGATGATGGTTCCACTGTGTATTACTGTCAGTTATATACAACAACATGATGATGGTTCCACTGTGTATTACTGTCAGTTATATACAACAACATGATGATGGTGTTCCACTGTTTATTACTGTCAGTTATACAACAACATGATGATGGTTCCACTGTGTATTACTGTCAGTTATATACAACAACATGATGATGGTTCCACTGTGTATTACTGTCAGTTATATACAACAACATGATGATGGTTCCACTGTGTATTACTGTCAGTTATATACAACATGATGATGGTTCCACTGTGTATTACTGTCAGTTATACTGTCAGTTATATACAACAACATGATGATGGTTCCACTGTGTATTACTGTCAGTTATATACAACAACATGATGATGGTGTTCCACTGTGTATTACTGTCAGTTATATACAACAACATGATGATGGTTCCACTGTTTATTATTGTCAGTTATATACAACAACATGATGATGGTTCCACTGTGTATTACTGTCAGTTATATACAACAACATGATGATGGTTCCACTGTGTATTACTGTCAGTTATATACAACAACATGATGATGGTTCCACTGTGTATTACTGTCAGTTATATACAACAACATGATGATGGTTCCACTGTGTATTACTGTCAGTTATATACAACAACATGATGATGGTTCCACTGTGTATTACTGTCAGTTATATACAACAACATGATGATGGTTCCACTGTGTATTACTGTCAGTTATATACAACAACATGATGATGGTTCCACTGTGTATTACTGTCAGTTATATACAACATGATGATGGTTCCACTGTGTATTACTGTCAGTTATATACAACAACATGATGATGGTTCCACTGTGTATTACTGTCAGTTATATACAACATGATGATGGTTCCACTGTGTATTACTGTCAGTTATATACAACAACATGATGATGGTTCCACTGTGTATTACTGTCAGTTATATAACAACATGATGATGATGTTCCACTGTGTATTACTGTCAGTTATATACAACAACATGATGATGGTTCCACTGTGTATTACTGTCAGTTATATA
>NC_092178.1:2642928-2647928 GCF_045791955.1 Oncorhynchus clarkii lewisi
ACATGTGTTTTCTAATGTAATTGTACTGTGACTTCAGAAAGTATCCCCTTGACTTATTCCACATGTTGTTGTTGTTTACAGCCTGATTTCTGAATGGATTAAATATATTTTTTCTCAACCATCTATGTACCATAACAACAAGGTGAAAATTAAGTTTTTAGAAATTGTAGCAAATTTTGGGAAAAAATTAAATACAGAAATATCTCATTTACATAAGTATTCACACCCCTATGTCAATACTTTGTAGAAGCACCTTTGACTTCGATTACAGCTGTGGAGAAGTCTTTAAGAGCTTTCCACACCCATTATTCTTTTCAACAATCTTCAAGCTCTGTCCAATTGGCTGTTGACCATTGGTAGATAACCATTTCCCCGTCTTGCCGTTGATTTTCAAGTAGATTTAAGTCAAAACTGTTACTATGCCATTCAGGAACATTCACTGTCATCTTGGTAAGCTACTCCAGTGTATATAGGCCTTGTGTTTTAGGTTATTGTCCTGCTGAAAGGTGAATATGTCTCCCAGTAGCTGGTGAAAAGCAGACTGAAACAGGTTTTCTTCTAGGATTCTGCCTGTGCTTAGCTCCATTCCATTTATTTTTGTCCTAAAAAACTCCCCAGTCCTTAAAGATTACAAGCATACCCATAACATGATGCAGCCAAAACTATGCTTGAATATATGGAGAGTGGTACTCAGTAATGAGTTGTATTGGATTTGCCCCAAACACAACACTTTGTATTCAGGACAAAAAGTTAATTTCTTTGCCACATTTTTTGCCTTGTTTTTCCAAAATTTTTTTGCCTTGTTTTTCCATTTTTTTTTTGCCTTGTTTTTTTGTGTGTTTTTTTTGCCTTGTTGCAAACAAGATGCATATTTTGGATACATATGTTTTATTATTTTCAACACTAACCTGTCGTTTAGGTTAGTATTGTGGAGTAACTACAATGTTGTTGATCCATCCTCAGTTTTCTCCTATCACAGCCATTAAACTCTGTAACTGTTTTAAAGTCACCGTTGGCCTCATGGTGAAATCCCAGAGCGGTTTCCTTCCTCTCCGGCAACTGAGTTAGGAAGGACGCCTGTATCTTTGTTACTGGGTGTATTGATACACCATCCAAAGTGTAATTAATAACTTCACTATGCTCAAAGGGATTTTCAATGTTTTTTGTTTTTTTTACCCATCTACCAATAGGAGCCCTTCTTTGTGAGGCATTGGAAAACCTCCCTGATCTTTGTGGTTCAATCTGTGTTTGAAATTCACTGCTCGACTGAGGGGCCTTACAGTTATCTGTATGTGTGGGGTACAGAGATGAGGTAGTCATTTAAAAATCAAGTCAAACACTATTATTACACAGCGAGTTCATGCAACTGATCATGTGACTTGTTAAGCACATTCTTACTCCTGAACTTACTTAGGCTCGTCATAACAAAGGGGTTTGAATTCTTACAGTATTGACTTTTCATATATATTTAATTTGTAAAATAAAAATAAAAAACATAATTCCACTTTGACATTATGGGGTATTATGTATGACACAAAATCTCAATTTAATACAACACAACAAATATGGAAAAAGTCCAGGGGTGTGAATACTTTCTATTGAAGCTTAGTGTCTAGAGTACTTTAACAGGAACTCGTTCTGTCTGTTTCCTGCCAATCAGAGGTGATTGTAAAAGCTTTTTTTTTATTAGATAATTATCCTCATAAAAGTGCATGTTTTTACAAGCATATTTACTTTCCCAACTGTACAAAATACAAATCATTATTTTAAAAGAAAAATAAGCTGTCTTTGGCTGCCTCGACTCCAAATACGTTTGTGTTACTTTGTCACCGTTTCCAGTGTGTTACATAGAGAACCAGGAGATCTGCTCAGGCTACTACAGAGGTCAGAACAGACCCCTTCTCTAAGGGTACTACAGAGGTCAGAACAGACCCCTTCTCTAAGGGCACTACAGAGGTCAGAACAGACCCCTTCTCTATGGCTACTACAGAGGTCAGAACAGACCCCTTCTCTAAGGGTACTACAGAGGTCAGAACAGAGCCCTTCACTAAGGGTACTACAGAGGTAAGAACCGACCCCTTATCTAAGGGTACTACAGAGGTCAGAACAGACCCCTTCTCTAAGGGTACTACAGAGGTCAGAACAGACCCCTTCTCTAAGGGTACTACAGAGGTCAGAACAGAGCCCTTCTCTAAGGGTACTACAGAGGTCAGAACAGAGCCCTTCTCTAAGGGTACTACAGAGGTCAGAACAGAGCCCTTCACTAAGGGTACTACAGAGGTCAGAACAGAGCCCTTCTCTAAGGGTACTACAGAGGTCAGAACAGAGCCCTTCACTAAGGGTACTACAGAGGTCAGAACAGAGCCCTTCTCTAAGGGTACTACAGAGGTCAGAACAGAGCCCTTCACTAAGGGTACTACAGAGGTCAGAACAGACCCCTTCTCTAAGGGTACTACACCCCTTCTCTATGGGTACTACAGAGGTCAGAACAGACCCCTTCTCTAAGGGTACTACAGAGGTCAGAACAGATCCCTTCTCTAAGGGCACTACAGAGGTCAGAACAGACCACTTCTCTAAGGGTACTACAGAGGTCAGAACAGACCCCTTCTCTAAGGGTACTACAGAGGTCAGAACAGAGCCCTTCTCTAAGGGTACTACAGAGGTCAGAACAGAGCCCTTCACTAAGGGTACTACAGAGGTAAGAACCGACCCCTTATCTAAGGGTACTACAGAGGTCAGAACAGACCCCTTCTCTAAGGGTACTACAGAGGTCAGAACAGACCCCTTCTCTAAGGGTACTACACCCCTTCTCTATGGGTACTACAGAGGTCAGAACAGACCCCTTCTCTAAGGGTACTACAGAGGTCAGAACAGATCCCTTCTCTAAGGGCACTACAGAGGTCAGAACAGACCACTTCTCTAAGGGTACTACAGAGGTCAGAACAGACCCCTTCTCTAAGGGTACTACAGAGGACAGAACAGACCCCTTCTCTAAGGGTACTACACCCCTTCTCTAAGGGTACTACACCCCTTCTCTATGGGCACTACAGAGGTCAGAACAGAGCCCTTCTCTAAGGGTACTACAGAGGTCAGAACAGAGCCCTTCACTAAGGGTACTACAGAGGTCAGAACAGACCCCTTCTCTAAGGGTACTACACCCCTTCTCTATGGGTACTACAGAGGTCAGAACAGACCCCTTCTCTAAGGGTACTACACCCCTTCTCTAAGGGTACTACACCCCTTCTCTAAGGGTACTACACCCCTTCTCTAAGGGTACTACACCCCTTCTCTAAAGGTACTACACCCCTTCTCTAAGGGTACTACAGAGGACAGAACAGACCCCTTCTCTAAGGGTACTACAGAGGTCAGAACAGACCCCTTCTCTAAAGGTACTACACCCCTTCTCTAAGGGTACTACACCCCTTCTCTAAGGGCACTACAGAGGTCAGAACAGACCCCTTCTCTAAGGGTACTACAGAGGTCAGAACAGAGCCCTTCTCTATGGGTACTACAGAGGTCAGAACAGACCCCTTCTCTAAAGGTACTACACCCCTTCTCTAAGGGTACTACACCCCTTCTCTAAGGGCACTACAGAGGTCAGAACAGACCCCTTCTCTAAGGGTACTACAGAGGTCAGAACAGATCCCTTCTCTAAGGGTACTACACCCCTTCTCTAAGGGTACTACACCCCTTCTCTAAGGGTACTACACCCCTTCTCTAAGGCTACTACACCCCTTCTCTAAGGGTACTACACCCCTTCTCTAAGGCTACTACACCCCTTCTCTAAGGGTACTACAGACATCAGAACAGAGCCCTTCTCTAAGGGTACTACAGAGGTCAGAACAGATCCCTTCACTAAAGGTACCTCAGAGGACAGAACAGACCCCTTCTCTAAGGCTACTACCCCCCTTCTCGAAGGGTACCACAGAGGTCAGAATAGACCCCTTCACTAAGGCTACTGTTCATATTTCCATTTAAGAACAAAGCCTAAGCCGGACAACGCTGGACCAATTGTGCTCCGCCCTATGTGACTCCAAATCACGGCCGGTTGTGATACAGCCTGGAATCGAACCAGGGTGTCTGTAGTGACACCTCTGGCACTGAGATGCAGTGCCTTACACCACTGCGAAACATGGGAGCCACTCGGGAGCCTGAGGTCAAAACAGAGCCCTTCTCTCGGGGTACTTAAGAGGTCCCCTCTCCTCTACTCTCTCCTCTACTCTCTCCTCTCCTCTCCCCTACTTTCCTCCTCTCCTCTACTCTCTCCTCCTCCTCTCTCTTGGGGTACTTAAGAGGTCCCCTCTCCTCTACTCTCTCCTCTACTCTCTCCTCTCCCCTACTTTCCTCCTCTCCTCTCTCCTCTACTCTCTCCTCCTCCTCTTTCTTCTCCTCTCCTCTCCTCTCCTCTCCTCTCCTCTCCTCTCCTCTCTTCTCTTCTCTTCTCTTCTCTTCCCCCTCCCTACCCTACCCCCAGGGGTATATATAGTGGGTCATTATGTGTCAATAACTTGGCATCTTAGCAGATGCTTTTATCCAAGACATCTTACAGTCAGCCGTGCGTTTCAGGGAAACGACACAAAGCTGATTTGAGTCTCTCTTATTATTTGGCCGCATCACTGAACGATTCCATTACAATGATAACCAATACACTAAATGGAATTTCATATTCCATCATAAACAAATTACTTCACAGTTGTTGTTGTGGTTAGAGACTCCAGGCTTCTGGAGTCAGACTGGCGATGTGTCCTAAATGGTTCCCTATTCCCTGATCCCTATTCCCAGTTCCATATTCCCTATTCCCTATTCCCTGTTCCCTGTTCCCTGTTCCCTATTCCCTGTTCCCTGTTCCCTTTTCCCTATTCCCTATTCCCTATTCCCTGTTCCCTGTTCCATATTCCCTATTCCCTGTTTCCTGTTCCCTGTTCCCTATTCCCTATTCCCTGTTCCCTGTTCCCTGTTCCCTGTTCCCTATTCCCTATTCCCTATTCCCTATTCCCTAT
>NC_092178.1:2650428-2667928 GCF_045791955.1 Oncorhynchus clarkii lewisi
GGTATCCATGGAGTAGGTTGTGCCAGGGTATCCATGGAGTAGGTTGTGCCAGGGTATCCATGGAGTAGGTTGTGCCAGGGTATCCATGGAGTAGGTTATGCCAGGGTATCCATGGAGTAGGTTTTATGAAAAGCCTGTTGGATGACTAAGTCAACTTCAACACAGTGTGTATTAGCAGGGTTCTCTGTTGGACTGATGGGACGTGTATAATGAGCTGCTCAGAACAGAACATAACGAGGGCTAGACCAGGCAGGTTCTGAGATACTGTAGGGATGGAGGGAGAGAGATACTGTAGGGATGGAGGGAGAGAGAGATACTGTAGGGATGGAGGGAGAGAGAGAGATACTGTAGGGATGGAGGGAGGGAGAGAGATACTGTAGGGATTGAGGGAGGGAGGGAGATACTGTAGGGATTGAGGGAGAAAGAGAGATACTGTAGGGATGGAGGGAGGGAGGAAGATACTGTAGGGATGGAGGGAGGGAGGAAGATACTGTAGGGATAGAGAGAGGGAGGAAGATACTGTAGGGATGGAGGGAGGGAGAGATATACTGTAGGGATGGAGGGAGGGAGGAAGATACTGTAGGGATGGAGGGAGGAAGAGATATACTGTAGGGATGGAGGGAGAGAGAGAGATATTGTAGGGATGGAGGGAGGGAGGACGATACTGTAGGGATGGAGGGAGGGAGAGATATACTGTAGGGATGGAGGGAGAGAGATACTGTAGGGATGGAGGGAGGGAGAGAGATACTGTAGGGATGGAGGGAGGGAGAGATATACTGTAGGGATGGAGGGAGAGAGGAAGATACTGTAGGGATGGAGGGAGAGAGAGAGATATTGTAGGGATGGAGGGAGGGAGAGAGACACTGTAGGGGTGGAGGAAGAGAGATACTGTAGGGTTGGAGGGAGGGAGAGAGATACTGTAGGGATGGAGGGAGAGAGATACTGTAGGGATGGAGGGAGAGAGATACTGTAGGGATGGAGAGGGAGAGATTCTGTAGGGATGGAGGGAGAGAGATACTGTAGGGATGGAGGGAGGGAGAGAGATACTGTAGGGATGGAGGGAGAGAGATACTGTAGGGATGGAGGGAGAGAGAAACTGTAGGGATGGAGGGAGAGAGAGAGATACTGTAGGGATGGAGGGAGAGAGATACTGTAGTGATGGAGGGAGAGAGAGATACTGTAGGGATGGAGGGAGAGAGAAACTGTAGGGATGGAGGGAGAGAGAGAGATACTGTAGGGATGGAGGGAGAGAGATACTGTGGGGATGGAGGGAGAGAGAGATACTGTAGGGATGGAGGGAGAGAGAGAGATACTGTAGGGATGGAGGGAGAGAGGTAGATACTGTAGGGTTCGAGGGAGGGAGAGAGATACAGTAGGGATAGAGGGAGGGAGGAAGATAGAAGTCCCTCTGATCTATATAGTAAGATGTATAGTATCTCTGATCTATATAGTAAGAGGTATAGTATCTCTGATCTATAGGAGGTAAGAGGTATAGTATCTCTCATCTATATGGTAAGAAGTATAGTATCTCTGGTCTATATAGTAAGAGGTGTAGTATCTCTGATCTATATGGTAAGAGGTATATTATCTCTGATATATATGGTAAGAGGTATAGTTTCTCTGATCTTTGTGGTTAGAGGTCTTTGATCTATATAGTTAGAGGTATAGTATCTCTGATCTATATGGTAAGATGTATAGTATCTCTGATCTATATAGTAAGAGGTATTGTATCTCTGATCTATATGGTAAGAGGTATAGTATCTCAGATATATATAGTAAGAGGTGTAGTATCTCTGATTTATATAGTAAGAGGTATAGTATCTCAGATCTATATAGTAAGAGGTATAGTATTTATGATCTATATAGTAAGAAGTATAGTATCTCTGATCTTTGCGGTAAGAGGTATAGTATCTCTGATCTATAGGGAGTAAGATATATTGTATATATGATCTATATATTAAGAGGTATAGTATCTCTGATCTATATGGTAAGAGGTATAGTATCTCTGATCTATATAGTAAGAGGTATAGTATCTCTGATCTATATAGTAAGAGCTATAGTGTCTCTGGTCTATAGGAGGTAAGAGGTATAGTATCTCTGATCTATAGGGGGTACGAGGTATAGTGTCTCTGATCTATAGGGGGTAAGATGTATAGTATCTCTGATCTATATAGTAAGAGGTATAGTATCTCTGATCTATAGGGGGTAAGAGGTATAGTATCTCTGATCTATAGGGGGTAAGAGGTATTATATCTCTGATCTTTGTGGTAAGAGGTATAGAATCTCTGATCTGTATGGTAAGAGGTATAGTATCTCAGATCTATATAGTAAGATGCATAGTATCTCTGATCTATATGGTAAGAGGTATAGTATCTCTGATATGTATGGTAAGAGGGTTAGTATCTCTGATCTATATAGTAAGAGGTATAGGTTCTCTGATCTATATGGTAAGAGGTATAGTATCTCAGATATATATAGTAAGATGCATAGTATCTCTGATCTATATGGTAAGAGGTATAGTATCTCTGATCTTTGCGGTAAGAGGTATAGTATCTCTGATCTATATGGTAAGAGGTATAGTATCTCTGGTCTATAGGAGTTAAGAGGTATAGTATCTCTGATCTATAGGGGGTACGAGGTATAGTGTCTCTGATATATATGGTTAGAGGTATAGTATCTCTGATCTACATGGTAAGAGGTATAGTATCTCTGATCTATATGGTAAGAGGTATAGTATCTCTGTTCTATATAGTAAGATGTATAGTATCTCTGATCTATATAGTAAGAGGTATAGTATCTCTGATCTATAGGGGGTAAGAGGTATAGTATCTCTGATCTATAGGGGGTAAGAGGTATTGTATCTCTGATCTTTGTGGTAAGAGGTATAGAATCTCTGATCTGTATGGTAAGAGGTATAGTATCTCAGATCTATATAGTAAGATGCATAGTATCTCTGATCTATATGGTAAGAGGTATAGTATCTCTGATATGTATGGTAAGAGGGTTAGTATCTCTGATCTATATAGTAAGAGGTATAGGTTCTCTGATCTATATGGTAAGAGGTATAGTATCTCAGATATATATAGTAAGATGCATAGTATCTCTGATCTATATGGTAAGAGGTATAGTATCTCTGATCTTTGCGGTAAGATGTATAGTATCTCTGATCTATATGGTAAGAGGTATAGTATCTCTGATCTATATAGTAAGAGGTATAGTGTCTCTGGTCTATAGGAGTTAAGAGGTATAGTATCTCTGATCTATAGGAGGTAAGAGGTATAGTATCTCTGATCTATATAGTAAGAGGTATAGTATCTCTGATATATATGTTGAGGTATAGTATCTCTGATCTATATGGTAAGAGGTATAGTATCTCTGATCTATATAGTAAGATGTATAGTATCTCTGATCTATATAGTAAGAGGTATAGTATCTCTGATCTATAGGGGGTAAGAGGTATAGTATCTCTGATCTATAGGGGGTAAGAGGTATTGTATCTCTAAACTTTGTGGTAAGCGGTATAGTATCTCTGATCTATATGGTAAGAGGTATAGTATCTCTGATATGTATGGTAAGAGGTTTAGTATCTCTGATCTATATAGTAAGAGGTATAGTGTCTCTGATCTATATGGTAAGAGGTATAGTATCTCAGATCTTTGCGGTAAGAGGTATAGTATCTCTGATCTATAGGGAGTAAGATATATTGTATTTCTGATCTATATAGTAAGAGGTATAGTATCTCAGATCTATATAGTAAGATGCATAGTATCTCTGATCTATATGGTAAGAGGTATAGTATCTCTGATATGTATGGTAAGAGGTTTAGTATCTCTGATCTATATAGTAAGAGGTATAGTGTCTCTGATCTATATGGTAAGAGGTATAGTATCTCAGATCTTTGCGGTAAGAGGTATAGTATCTCTGATCTATAGGGAGTAAGATATATTGTATTTCTGATCTGTATGGTAAGAGGTATAGTATCTCAGATCTATATAGTAAGATGCATAGTATCTCTGATCTATATGGTAAGAGGTATAGTATCTCTGATATGTATGGTAAGAGGGTTAGTATCTCTGATCTATATAGTAAGAGGTATAGGTTCTCTGAT
This sequence comes from Oncorhynchus clarkii lewisi, assembly GCF_045791955.1. Taxonomy (NCBI): domain Eukaryota; kingdom Metazoa; phylum Chordata; class Actinopteri; order Salmoniformes; family Salmonidae; genus Oncorhynchus; species Oncorhynchus clarkii. Next base: position 2,654,537 of record NC_092178.1, read on the forward strand.
CTATATGGTAAGAGGTATAGTATCTCAGATATATATAGTAAGATGCATAGTATCTCTGATCTATATGGTAAGAGGTATAGTATCTCTGATCTTTGCGGTAAGAGGTATAGTATCTCTGATCTATATGGTAAGAGGTATAGTATCTCTGATCTATATAGTAAGAGGTATAGTGTCTCTGGTCTATAGGAGTTAAGAGGTATAGTATCTCTGATCTATAGGAGGTAAGAGGTATAGTATCTCTGATCTATATAGTAAGAGGTATAGTATCTCTGATATATATGTTGAGGTATAGTATCTCTGATCTATATGGTAAGAGGTATAGTATCTCTGATCTATATAGTAAGATGTATAGTATCTCTGATCTATATAGTAAGAGGTATAGTATCTCTGATCTATAGGGGGTAAGAGGTATAGTATCTCTGATCTATAGGGGGTAAGAGGTATTGTATCTCTAAACTTTGTGGTAAGCGGTATAGTATCTCTGATCTATATGGTAAGAGGTATAGTATCTCTGATATGTATGGTAAGAGGTTTAGTATCTCTGATCTATATAGTAAGAGGTATAGTGTCTCTGATCTATATGGTAAGAGGTATAGTATCTCAGATCTTTGCGGTAAGAGGTATAGTATCTCTGATCTATAGGGAGTAAGATATATTGTATTTCTGATCTATATAGTAAGAGGTATAGTGTCTCTGATCCATATGGTAAGAGGTGTAGTATCTCTGATCTATATTGTAAGAGGTATAGTTTCTCTGGTCTATAGGAGGTAAGAGGTATAGTATCTCTGATCTATAGGGGGTAAGAGGTATAGTATCTCTGATCTATATAGTAAGAGATATAGTGTCTCTGATCTATATAGTAAGAGATATAGTATCTCTGATCTATATGGTAAGAGGTATAGTATCTCTGATCTATATAGTAAGAGGTATAGTATCTCTGATCTATATGTTAAGACGTAGAGTATCTCTGATCTTTATAGTAAGAGGTATAGTATCTCTGATCTATATGGTACAAGGTATAGTATCTCTGATCTATAGGGGGTAAGAGGTATAGTATCTCTGATCTATAGGAGGGAAGAGGTGTAGTATCTCTGATCTATATAGTAAGAGGTATAGTGCCTCTGATCTATATAGTAAGAGGTATAGTATCTCTGATCTATATAGTAAGAGGTATAGTATCTCTGATCTGTAGGAGGTAAGAGGTATAGTATCTCTGATCTATATAGTTAGAGGTATAGTATTTCTGATCTATATAGTTAGAGGTATAGTATCTCTGATCTATATAGTAAGAGGTATAGTATCTCTGATCTATAGGAGGTAAGAGGTATAGTATATCTGATCTATATAGTAAGAGGTATAGTATATCTGATCTATATGTTAAGAGGTATAGTATCTCTGATCTATGTGGTTAGAAGTGTAGTATCTCTCTCAGAGTGATGTAGAAATTGATGATTCCCTACTTGGCCACATGGGGGCACTCTAACCACAGAAAGTGAATTTGTTTCTTCTCCTTTCAGTTGGTCCATGTATTTAGACCTGAAGGGTTGGCTACTCTCTCTTTTTCTTTCTCTCTCTCTTTCCCTACCTCCATCTCTCACTCTATTCTCTCTCTCCCTACCACCATCTCTTACCCTACCTCTCTCTCTCTCTCTCTCTCTCTCTCTCTCTAGCTCTCTCTCTCTCTCTCTCCCTACCACCATCTCCCTCCCTCCCTCCCTCTCTCTCTCTTTCCCTGCCTCCATCTCTCTCTCTCGCTCTTTCTCTCTCTCTTTCCCTACCTCCATCTCACGCTATATTTCCTACCCCTGGGGTTGCTAGGATTTCCTTCCTTACTCTCTCTCTCTCTCTCTCTCTCTCTCTCTCAATTCAAGGGGCTTTATTGGCATGGGAAACATGTGTTAACATTGCCAAAGCAAGTGAGGTAGATAACTCACAAAAGTGAAATACACAATAAAAATTAACAGTAAACATTACACATACAGTAATTTCAAAACAATAAAGACATTACGAATGTCATATTATACATATATATATATACAGTGTTGTAACGATGTACAAATCTCTCTCTCTCTCTCTCTCGCTCTGTCTTTCTCTGTCTCCCCCTGTCTCTCTTTGCCTTTCTCTCTCTCTGTCTTTCTCTCTCTGTCTCCCTCTCTCTCTCTCTGTCTTTCTCTCTCTCTCTCTGTCTCCCTCTCTCGCTCTCTCTTTGTCTTTCTCTCTCTGACTCCCCTCTCTCTTTCTCTCTCTCTCTCTCTCTCTCTCTCTCTCTTGCTCTCTCTCTGACTCCCCTATCTCTCTCTCTCTCTCTCTCTCTCTCTCTCTCTCTCTCTCTCTAGCTCTCTCTCTCTGTCTCTCTCTCTCTCTCTGACTCCCCTCTCTCTTTCTCTCTCTCTCTCTGACTCCCCTCTCTCTCTCTCTCTCTCTCTAGCTCTCTCTCTCTGTCTCTCTCTCTCTCTCTGACTCCCCTCTCTCTTTCTCTCTCTCTCTCTCTCTCTCTCTCTCTCTCTCTTTCTCTCTCTCTCTCTCTCTCTCTCTCTCTCGCTCTCCCTCCAATGTTCTCTGGTTCTTCTTATTATGTCTCTCCACCACAGGTTGTGATTACGTAACCATGGCGATCACTAGCGTGAACACAGGGACTGTCGTGCTGATGGTTAACTGAGAGATAGAGAGAGAGAGAGAGAGAGAGAGAGAGACTAAGGAAGAACACATTTAGTGCCCCTCATGAGGCAAACGCTCCTTAAATCATCTAGTGACTTGGCGTGTGTCTGGGAGTGGAGGCTGTGAGTGCCAAATGTGAGCGCTGTATGTGAGCTCCGTATGTGAGCGCTATTTGAGCGCCGTATGTGAGCGCCGTATGTGAGCGCTGTATGACAAAGATAACAGGAGGTTGGTAACTTTTATAGTTCACAGGAAATAGTGTTTACGGGGTTCTTAGAGAAAAGTTGACTTGGTTCTGACCTGCAATAGCTAGCCAGATGTTTCAATCTCACCTGTTTGTAATGGTAATAGCTGGCCAGATGTTTCAATCTCACCTGTTTGTAATGGTAATAGCTAGCCAGATGTTTCAATCTCACCTGTTTGTAATGGTAATAGCTAGCCAGATGTTTCAATCTCACCTGTTTGTAATGGTAATAGCTAGCCAGATGTTTCAATCTCACCTGTTTGTAATGGTAATAGCTAGCCAGATGTTTCAATCTCACAGTTTGCAAATCAGACCCTGGTTCACCCTGTTGTCCTACCGCCATTCAGATCAGTCCCTGGTCCACCCTGTTGTCCTATCGCCATTCAGATCAGTCCCTGGTTCACCCTGTTGTCCTACCGCCATTCAGAACAGTCCCTGGTCCACCCTGTTGTCCTACCACTATTCAGATCAGTCAATGGTCCACCCTGTTGGCTTACCGCCCTTCAGATCAGTCCCTGGTTCACCCTGTTGTCCTACCACCATTCAGATCAGTCCCTGGTCCACCCTGTTGTCCTACCGCCATTCAGATCTGTCCATGGTCCACCCTGTTGTCCTACCGCCATTCAGATCTGTCCATGGTCCACCCTGTTGTCCTACCGCCATTCAGATCTGTCCATGGTCCACCCTGTTGTCCTACCGCCATTCAGATCAGTCCCTGGTCCACCCTGTTGTCCTACCGCCATTCAGCTCAGTCCCTGGTCCACCCTGTTGTCCTACCGCCATTCAGATCAGTCCCTGGTCCACCCTGTTGTCCTACCACCCTTCAATTTCTCTGGCAATACTTCATATTAGATTTGGCACACCGCGTGAGAACTAAATTCCCTAAGTCAGGTCAGGAGGACGGTACATAATTAAACACACGATTTGCAAATTGACCACAAGAAGCCCAAACAGTTATAATATTTGACAAAAACAATAATTTCAAACCTTGATTACTTTTGTATACGATCACTTATCTCTATTATACGAGGGAATACTTGAGAACAGATTTCCAAAATTAATATCACTTGGAGCTGGTGTCTTATGTCCAACAGTGACATGTTTAAAATTATATATATATATATATATATATACTTGATTTATTTATTTATTTTTGCTCAGAAATCAAATAAAACTACCCACCGGCCAATTTCCGCCCCCTGGCAGCCAGTTGGGGAACCCTACCCTAAATGGTCAGCAGATGGCGCCGTGATCCGCTCACTACCGCTCACTACTTTTACTACTACTTTCTACTTGTAGCATTCTCCCATAGGGATTTTCTAACAAGACTTTTTAAGAAATTCCACTTAAATTGTCCACAGTGACACTTGAATTACAGAGAAAGATTACATATCAGAAGTGCCTTCAGTCTGAATATCCGAGAAAGGTGTTGATGAAATTAGAAACTGCTATTTTTCAAAGCAAATCATGAAGGAAAGCTAACTAGCTAACTAGATAACTATTGAAGGAGAAACAGAAACAGAATTACTTACTGTCACAATTTCCTCCGAAGTCGGTCCCTCTCCTTGTTCGGGCGACGTTCGGTGGTCGACGTCACCGGTCTTCTACCCATCGCCGATCCACCTTTCATTTTCCATTTGTTTTGTCTTGTCTTCCATCACACCTGGTTTCAATTCCATCAATTACATGTTGTGTATTTAACTCTCTGTTCCCCCCATGTCCTTGTCTGGTATTGGTGATTGTAAGAGTTTGTGCACGTTATGTCTGGCGTGCGAAGGGTTTTGTCCCATTGTATTTATATTGTTTTGTTGACGGTGATTTTTATCATTAAACTGCGCCGTTGTAACACAGTCTTTGCTCTCCTGCGTCTGACTTCTCTACCGCCAACGACAGATTATATTATATATATTATATTATTATTGTCACTCGAAGTGAAAATGCAGCGTGTATTGACTGGATATCTATTCGATCTACACTAAAGGGGCTGTGACAAATCGAAGCTACGTCGTTCTCCCGTCTGCAGCAACTGTTGCACAAGTTAGGTAGCTAAGTCCTTATACCTAAAGGTTGGCCCCAACATACGTTATTTTGTTTCCTCTCTACTGTAGCTAGCTAGGCTAGGCTACAGCTAGGCTAGGCTACAGCTAGGCTAGGCTACAGCTAGGCTAGACTACAGCTAGGCTAGGCTACAGCTAGGCTAGCTAGCCAATCAAATCAATGCTTGTCTGAAGTTCAATAGCACAATGCGGCATTGAACGCCCAATCGATTGAGCACCTGGTCTGAAGTAGTGCACTACCCCTATGGGTCCTGGTCTAAAGTAGTGCACTACCCCTACACTAGTAGCAGAATGTTATATGTAGGTCCATATTACCTTGATTGTTGGTAGTAGCTTCTCCTGGTCATATTTCCAATGTTATTTGGACAGTTTCCTCACAGATCCATACATAGACAGGTCTCCAGCATGAGATGGCTGTGGACTCTCAAACAGTGAATTCCTGATCTATCTTCACTTTTCTACCTGACAATTGTGTAGTTCAAACAACATATTGAAATGCAAGAGGCTGAAAGTATAACAATATCAAAACATGAACATTTTTGTTTTCATTCAAGTCCATTAACAACATGATTGTAATTGAGTCATCGGTACAATCCACATGAACCTACTGGACCTTCTCAATTACTTACATAGAGCATAATCACAAACAGAAGATTACTCACTGTATTTTAAATGATGATGAAGTAATGCTGGATGAATCAAACAGGGGGTATAATAGAGACAGAGAGAGTCTACAAGCTGTCTGTGTCGTCATTCGTCTCAGTCCCCTAGTGCAGTGGGGCAGTTTACAATCACCAGAGAGGGTATAATAGAGAGAGAGAGAGAGAGAGTCTACAAGCTGTCTGTGTCGTCATTCGTCTCAGTCCCCTAGTGCAGTGGGGCAGTTTACAATCACCAGAGAGGGTATAATAGAGAGAGAGAGAGAGAGAGAGAGAGTCTACAAGCTGTCTGTGTCGTCATTCGTCTCAGTCCCCTAGTGCAGTGGGGCAGTTTACAATCACCAGAGAGGGTATAATAGAGAGAGAGAGAGAGAGAGTCTACAAGCTGTCTGTGTCGTCATTCGTCTCAGTCCCCTAGTGCAGTGGGGCAGTTTACAATCACCAGAGAGGGTATAATAGAGAGAGAGAGTCTACAAGCTGTCTGTGTCGTCATTCGTCTCAGTCCCCTAGTGCAGTGGGGCAGTTTTCAATCACCAGAGAGGGTATAATAGAGAGAGAGAGAGTCTACAAGAGAGAGGGGGTCGCCTTGGACTAGATGGATTTTTCAGATCCTCTGGAGAACCCTTCAGTTGTAAATAACCTGATTCATATTATCAACCAGGGCCCAGTTTCCCGATAGCAATGAAACGTTGGCTTATGTGGGTTTTAACGATTCATCTTTCCTACAACGGCTAGACGCGCTTTTCCCAAAACCCCACGTTTTGGAGCTGCTCTCAGATCAGCTTTCTCAATTCAAATCTTACCAAGACATTACAATTTTCCCACAATACTGGCGACAGATCAGCTCCTAGAAAGATATGATCCCACTATGACTGATAATATTGAGGCGGCTTGTTCTAGTGCTCACCCTATAACAATGTGGCTTGTTCTAGTGCTCACCCTATAACAATGTGGCTTGTTCTAGTGCTCACCCTATAACAATGCACTAACTTGGCACATCATTGTCCCCACTTTGTCACGCATGAAATACAATCAGGCCAAAATCACAGACTGTAGCTTACACTTAGCAAAATATAACTTAATTGAAAGAACATGAAATATATGTTTGATACTAATGAATTATATAGGATTGTAAGCATATATATTTTATTATTTTTATTTCAGTCATCTCTATTTCCATTTGAAGCATATTTGTATAATTTGTTTGCTTGAAACAATTGCAAAGACATTGGCAAATGTTGTATTTGTAGTCAACTTCATTGTGAGGTCACAATCAGACAGATACACATCTTGATTCTATGTTTACTTATTGATCTACAGGTGGTCTGAGGCAGTCTGTAAATAACGTGTTTTGGAACAGGGTTGGAGAGCCCTCTATCAGATAAATCAATTTCATCTAAACTAGATGCCCTCAATCTCACACAAATGATCAAGGAACCTACCAGGTACAACCCCAAATACGTAAACATGGGCAACCTAATTGACATTATCCTGACCAACTTGCCCTCCAATCCAAGACTAACAGAGATATTATACCATCCAAGACTAACAGAGATATTATACCATCCAAGACTAACATAAATATTATACAGTCCAAGACTAACAGAGATATTATACCATCCAAGACTAACAGAGATATTATACCGTCCAAGACTAACATAGATATTATACCGTCCAAGACTAACAGAGATATTATACCGTCTAAGACTAACAGAGATATTATACCATCCAATACTAACAGAGATATTATACCATCCAAGACTAACATAAATATTATACAGTACAAGACTAACAGAGATATTATACCATCCACGACTAACAGAGATATTATACCATCCAAGACTAACAGAGATATTATACCGTCCAAGACTAACAGAGATATTATACCATCCAAGACTAACAGAGATATTATACATTCCAAGACTAACAGAGGTATTATACCGTCCAAGACTAACAGAGACATTATACCATCTAAGACTAACAGAGATATTATACCGTCCAAGACAAACAGAGATATTATACCATACAAGACTAACATAGATTTTATACCATCCAAGACTAACAGAGATATTATACCATCCAAGACTAACGGAGATATTATACCATCCAAGACTAACAGAGATATTATACCGTCCAAGACTAACAGAGATATTATACCGTCTAAGACTAACAGAGATATTATACCGTCCAAGACTAACAGAGATATTATACCGTCCAAGACTAACAGAGATATTATACCGTCCAAGACTATCAGAGATATTATACCGTCCAAGACTAACAGAGATATTATACCGTCTAAGACTAACAGAGATATTATACCATCCAAGACTAACAGAGATATTATACCATCCAAGAATAACATAAATATTATACAGTCCAAGACTAACAGAGATATTATACCGTCCAAGACTAACAGAGATATTATACCATCCAAGACTAACAGAGATATTATACCATCCAAGACTAACAGAGATATTATACAGTCCAAGACTAACAGAGATATTTTACCATCTAAGACTAACAGAGATATTATACCGTCCAAGACTAACAGAGATATTATACCATCCAAGACTAACAGAGATATTATACCATCCAAGACTAACAGAGATATTATACAGTCCAAGACTAACAGAGATATTATACCATCTAAGACTAACAGAGATATTATACCATCCAAGACTAACAGAGATATTATACCGTCCAAGACTAACAGAGATATTATACCGTCCAAGACTAACAGATATATTATACCATCCAAGACTAACAGAGATATTATACCATCCAAGACTAACAGAGATATTATACCATCTAAGACTAACAGAGATATTATACCGTCCAAGACTAACAGAGATATTATACCGTCCAAGACTAACAGAGATATTATACCGTCCAAGATTAACAGAAATATCATATCATCCAAGACTAACAGAGATATTATATCGTATGCATCCAAGACAAAATCTGAAATCTTATCAGAAAAACGTTGTGTCGTTTTCAAAGAGTTCTATTTCCTTATAACTGGTCAAACTGATGTCAGTTGGAAAATGTTGCACAGAAAATCTTTTTTTTTTAGTTGCGTTATTATCGTTAGGTCCCTAAACGTCTTTACAAACATTTATAAAAATCTGTTTTTCACTTTGTCATTATGGGGTGTTGTGTCTAGATTGATGAGGGGGGAAAAAACAATTTAATCCATTTTAGAAATAAGGCTGTAATGTAACAAAATGTGGAAAAAGTCAAGAGGTCTGAATACTTTCTGAATGCTCTGTATGTTGTCTCTCTCGTCTTGCTACAGTTCATTTCCTTTAAATATACACAGAGGGTTCTACCTGGAACCAAAAAGGGACAAAGAGCCCTTTTGGAACCCTTTTTTGTAAGCGTGTAGTTGATGTCGGTAGCTCCATCTTTGAGCCGAGGATGTCTTGTGTGTATCTGTCCCGAGCTAGGACTCTCTCAGGACTCATTTGATTGCTTTCACTAAAAGCCAAGTCGAACCATATGTGTGAGTCAGAGGACAACAGAAGCACATTACACTCCTCATGTTCCTGTTCACCCTGAAGAAGGCGATGCCGAAACATTGGTGGCTTACCCAATACATTACTGGGGAGCTTGTATTTAAAGAGTGTGCAACTTTCTTTCTTTCTTCCTGTATCACAACCGGCTGTGATTGGGTGTCCCATAGAGCGGCGCACAGCGTCGTCCGGATTTGGCCGGGGTAGGCCGTCATTGTAAATAAGAATTTGTTCTTAACTGACTTGCCTAGTTAATTAAAGGTTAAATTAAAAATAAATAAATACATTTCTCTCTCTCTCTCTCTCTCTCTCTTTCTTTCTTTCTTTCTTTCTTTCTTTCTTTCTTTCTTTCTTTCTTTCTTTCTTTCTTTCTTTCTTTCTTTCTTTCTTTCTTTCTTTCTTTCTTTCTTTCTGTAGCCTACAATTTTCTATCCTTTAGTTAGCATCTCTACCACCTTCTTGGGGTGTGTGTTAGCTCATGTTTTTTTTATTAGTCTTTGCAAGATGTGTCACAGTTTTTTTGGACGAAACGCATCACAACCCTTAAGTCTGAAGATGCATTCACCGAACATCTGTTTGAATTTGATCCAATGTGAACTTTCGAGATCTGCTCTTGGCAATGAGGAGGTTTTGTTCTCTCAGATGCATCTCTTTTTGTTTTACTTAACCACTGGGGAGATAATGAGATCCAGAGACGTCAGTCTGTGTAGAGGAATGTTCTGATGCAGCTAATGCTCCCTTTACTTAACCACTGGGGAGATAATGAGATCCAGAGACGTCAGTCTGTGTAGAGGAATGTTCTGATGCAGCTAATGCTCCCTTTACTTAACCACTGGGGAGATAATGAGATCCAGAGACGTCAGTCTGTGTAGAGGAATGTTCTGATGCAGCTAATGCTCCCTTTACTTAACCACTGGGGAGATAATGAGATCCAGAGACGTCAGTCTGTGTAGAGGAATGTTCTGATGCAGCTAATGCTCCCTTTACTTAACCACTGGGGAGATAATGAGATCCAGAGACGTCAGTCTGTGTAGAGGAATGTTCTGATGCAGCTAATGCTCCCTTTACTTAACCACTGGGGAGATAATGAGATCCAGAGACGTCAGTCTGTGTAGACGAATGTTCTGATGCAGCTAATGCTCCCTTTACTTAACCACTGGGGAGATAACGAGATCCAGAGACGTCAGTCTGTGTAGACGAATGTTCTGATGCAGCTAATGCTCCCTTTACCTTCACAATGCTTGATACATATCTTATCATGTCGATTCACAACAAACGGTCAAATCATCTACACACTTTTCCAACGACAACGTAAAGGTGGACTGAGAAAAACAAACCTGACACATTGTGATGGAGATTGTTTTAGTAAGGTAACTTAGATTGACGCACCAGTGTGTCTACTGTTTCATGGGGATTAAAAGAGATCAGGAAATCATTTTATAGTTTCTCCCATATTGGTTTGCAGTTTTTTTTTTGCTCACCTCTGTTAAATGTATTCCTTTTATGTGTATCAGTATATAGTTAATAAACTAGTTATGTAGCTGTAACTGTCTAGTGTCTGTAGCTTTAACTGTTGAAGAGCTCTACCATTTTGGAAACCAACCACTTTAGGCTGCCATAAACATGTTGTTTGTTTCAAATAGTTCTAATGCTGTTTGGTGGCAGGGCTTGTTATCAGACCTTTCAGGGGGAAAAAAAACTGGAAATTAATATAAATTAATATTTTGCCTATTTTGCAAGTTCCTATGCCTTCCACTCGATGTCAACAGTCTTTAGAAATTGTTTCAGGCTTGTATTCTGAAAAATGAGGGAGTAAGAGCAGTCTGAATGAGTGGACCCTGCCGTGTCACAGAGCTTTTTCATGCGCACGACCGAGAGAGTGCCTTTCCCGTTTACCTTTTATATTGATGACGTTATTGTCCGGTTTAAATATTATAGATTATTTAGGCTTAAAAACAACCTGAGGATTGAATATAAACATTGTTTGACATGTTTCTATGAACTTTACGGATACAATTTAGATTTTTTTGTCTGCCTGTTTTGAATGCGTTTGAGCCTGTGGATTACTGAAGAAAACGCCAAACAAAACGGAGGTTTTTGGATATAAAGAGACTTTATCGAACAAAAGGAACATTTATTGAGTAAGTGAATGTCTTCTGAGTGCCACCATATGAAGATCATCAAAGGTAAGAGATTAATTGTATCTCTATTTCTGAGTTTTGTAACGCTTCTGCTTGGCTGGTTACTGTTTGTAATAATTTGTCAACTGGGCCATGTTCTCAAATAATCGCATGGTATGCTTTCGCCGTAAAACATTTTTTAAATCACCGTGGTTGGATTCACAAGAAGTTAATATTTTAACCTATGTAAAATATGTTTTGTTTTCTGAATTTTTATAATGAGTATTTCTGTAATTGAATTTGGCGCTCTGCAATCTCACTGGATGTTGGCCAGATGGGACGCTAGTGTCCCGCATACCCTAGAGAGGTTAATGGCTACGTCCCAAATTGAACACTATTCCCTATAGAATATTACTTTTGACAAGAGTCCCATGGGTCTAGGTCTAAAGTAGTGCACTGCATAGGGAATAGGGTGCTATTTGGGATGCAGACAAATTCTTCATCTAGCTGTGTGAATCCTCTCAATCTGAAGTCCATGGTTTTCTATATCCCACAGAGCTATATTAGGAACAAATAGTGCTGTCCTCTTGCAGACTGGGGAAGTGTGTGTGTGTGTGCATGTGTGTGTGTGTGTGTGTGTGTGTACACACCAGTGTAATGAGGAGATGATGCCCAGTCTAAGTTTGAATACGGCTCTCCTGTGTTAGCCTGCTGAGCTAAAACCTCTCCTGTGCTAGCCTGCTGAGCTAAAGCCTCTCCTGTGTTAGCCTGCTGAGCTAAATCCTCTCCTGTGTTAGCCTGCTGAGCTAAAGCCTGTCCTGTGTTAGCCTGCTGAGCTAAAGCCTCTCCTGTGTTAGCCTGCTGAGCTAAGGCCTAGGCCAGGTCTCAGTCAAGGTTACTCATCATGCCAGCATGGTTCACCTGCCAGCGAAGACCAGCTCTGCCTCTCTCTGCCCGTCTCTCCTCAGTACCTGAAAGAGGTAATACTACCATTAGCCTCTTCTCAAGAGCCTAACAATTACACCTCTAATTTGATTGGATTAGCAATTAGTACTCAGTGTGGGTGAGAGGCTGACACACACCGACTGGAATGTATAGACAGACAGGTGCAGACAGACACTTATTGGGCTGTAGAGACAGACAGGTGCAGACAGACAGGTGCAGTCAGACACTGACTGGGCTGTACAGACAGACAGGTGCAGACAGACCCTGACTGGGCTGTACAGACAGACAGGTGCAGACAGACACTTACTGGGCTGTACAGACAGACAGGTGCAGACAGACACTGACTGGGCTGTACAGACAGACAAGTGCAGACAGACACTTACTGGGCTGTACAGACAGACAGGTGCAGACAGACACTGACTGGGCTGTACAGACAGACAGATGCAGACAGACAGGTGCAGACAGACACTTACTAGGCTGTACAGACAGACAGGTGCAGACAGACACTGACTGGGCTATACAGACAGAAAGATGCAGACAGACAGGTGCAGACAGACACTTACTAGGCTGTACAGACAGACAGGTGCAGACAGACACTTACTGGGCTGTACCGGCAGACAGGTGCAGACAGACAGGTGCAGACAGACACTGACTGGGCTGTACAGACAGACAGGTGCAGACAGACACTTATTGGGCTGTAGAGACAGACAGGTGCAGACAGACAGGTGCAGTCAGACACTGACTGGGCTGTACAGACAGACAGGTGCAGACAGACCCTGACTGGGCTGTACAGACAGACAGGTGCAGACAGACACTTACTGGGCTGTACAGACAGACAGGTGCAGACAGACACTGACTGGGCTGTACAGACAGACAGATGCAGACAGACAGGTGCAGACAGACACTTACTAGGCTGTACAGACAGACAGGTGCAGACAGACACTGACTGGGCTATACAGACAGAAAGATGCAGACAGACAGGTGCAGACAGACACTTACTAGGCTGTACAGACAGACAGGTGCAGACAGACACTTACTGGGCTGTACCGGCAGACAGGTGCAGACAGACAGGTGCAGACAGACACTGACTGGGCTGTACAGACAGACAGGTGCAGACAGACACTTACTAGGCTGTACAGACAGACAGGTGCAGACAAACTGGTGCAGACAGACACTGACTGGGATGTACAGACAGAC